>NC_090875.1:36023688-36061188 GCF_036669935.1 Montipora foliosa
TTATTTTCTCTCGTATAAACGGCCCTATTGCCACCTTTCTCATCTTTGTCAAGTATGGCGTGAAAAATTTGACAGGTTGCGGGTTTTTCTTGCACTAGCGAGTTCGACGATCACCAGAGCAGTAGCAGCAATGTTTTGCTGAGAGAGAGATGGATGAAGATCTTGCTGCGTTGTTCATCTCAGATAATAAATTAACTAAATAATTAATTAATTCGGGCAACCAACTTGGTGGCTGGGCACCCCAGCTGAAATGCTTGGAAGCCCGAAGGGCTCCCTGAAATTTTCCTTAGAGCACAGCCTTGTTCTGAGTATGTGAGCCTAGTCGATTGCGAGATTTGATGTCACTGGTATTGTAAGTATCTGTTTTTATTGTTTTTGTGTTGTTCAATAGTTTCGTAAAAAGAAAAATTTTGAACCAAACTAGGGTTCAGGTCATTTATATTATACAGCATGTGCAAGTTAAATATAATAATTATGACTTCCTCCAAGACCAATCTTGAGACCAAATATTTGATGGGAACCGTCTCTGAGCAAACATGCCTCCTCCATGTTAATCAGATTAGAGCATTATGTGAAGTGCTAAGTTTCTACCCCATATGAACCATGTGAGCGTTAGCCCTACGAATGAAAATGGTCCCACACAAGGACCAAGAAAAACTGTGACCAGGGTGGGAATTGAACCCACGACCTTCGGGTTAGATCACCACTTCTCTACCCACTGAGCTACAAGGTCAGACGGGAGCAGGCTGTGGGAACTGAAGATGTTACATTAAAGTCACGGCAATTAATTACATGTACAAGTACAAGGAAGGATTATGTTTTTGCAAACGTTGGCTGTGTAGCTCTTATATTTGAACAGACTTATTACTGATTAGAGTGTAATGTGAAGTGCTAAGTTTCTACCCCACATGAACCATGTCAGCGTTAGCCCTATGAATACAAATGTACATGTTAATTGCTGTGACTTTAACATCTTCAGTTCCCATGGCCTGCTCCCGTCTGACCTTGTAGCTCAGTCGGTAGAGAAGCGGAGAGCTAACCCGAAGGTCGTGGGTTTAATTCCCACCCTGGTCAGAGTTTTTCTGTCCTTGTGTGGGCCCATTTCCATTCGTAGGGCCAACGCTCACATGGTTCATATGGGGTAGAAACTTAGCACTTCACATTACACTCTAATCTGTTAAGTCTGTTCAAATATAAGTGCTACACAGCCAACGTTTGCAAAAACGTAATCCTTCCTCCACATTAAGTCGACTCTGATAAGAGACTCTAAAATAAGAGATTCTAAGGACATTCTAAAATTTTTGGATAAATGTAAGTTAGAAAATTTCTTGTTAATAATATTATACCTTGGCATCTTGTTGCTTGCCACTAGCAGACATACCCTCAACTCCATCACTAACGAAAAAACAAAAAAAAAAGTTTTGTTTTCTCTTTCACAGACATCAACAACAACCACCACCACCAACCATTATTTATCCACTCGAAAGAAATTGAGAAGTACTTATCACAAGATTTAAAGGAATTCACTCTGTTAGACAAAAAAGGAACATGTATTTACTAGAATAATAAAACTACAGTACTTACATTATCATTCCCAATTGCCTTATAAAATCACTAAACTAAGGGGTCACCCCCCCCCCTCCCTCTTCCCAGCACCCCTTTCTTGTGATGGTGTCCCCCCCCTCTCCTTCAACCAACAAATGCACAAAGACACTCACATGTTAAGCGGGGATTTTACACTCATACAATGTACCAGATCAACAATATCCTGCCCAATGTACATGTACACTGTAGCAAAATTACAGTTTCACCAATACCATGTGTAAACTCAAGGGAAAATAAATGTACAGCTGTAACCCAGGTATATTTCTTTCGTTATCCACAGAGAAAGACTTTCATATGTTATTAACTGATACATTAAAGGACAAAGATCAAAGTTAAGTGAGTGATTAACCTAATGACTCCTGGGGGTTCCCCATTGATGAGTAAAAATTAATTGTCTGGCATTAGACAGAGTAAAATACTAAAATTTAATGTAAGTTATGGCCGGTTTAGGGGTGAATGAGTTTAAAAACTTACTTTTATCAAAAATTATAACTTAGAAAAGTGGTATGTACTAATTACAATAATATCATGCACTTAATTAAAAATTAAGGCAACTGACAAAGCACACTGAATTAAAAAAACCTACTTCATTTAAGACTAAATTAACAATAATTGCTACAAGATTTTATATCACAGAAAAAACTATTTAATAAATGTGCTGTAGTGTCTTCAAAAGTTCCCTTTTCATGTGTTTAGTCTGTAAGTACTACTAGTAGCACATAAAACTTTATTCCAGGTATGGCTTAATGATGTTATAAGGTTTTTTTTTTGTTGGGTTAGGGGCTGTCAAAACTGTGGCAGTGAAAGGGTGTAAATTACTGGAAGGGGCGCATGGTAAAAAAGTATGTAGGATTCTGATAATTTCGATTTTTAGAACAAAATTGGTTTTTCTTCAAATTTCAATTTATCAATTCATTTAGGTGCTTTGAGCCGTGGGTAATAAATTCAGCAAAGAAAAAAAAAATGAAAAAGGGTAACGGGACTCAATTGTTTCCTGTGAGTGCCATCATATTTTTGTTTTATGCAAAATACAAACAGAGTTCTCATGTAAACCTTCAAAAGATACAACATAAAACGAAAAACAACCCATTCGCCCATCTTAACAAAAAAAATTTTGGGCAAACGAAAATGTTAGGCACATCGAGAGAAGCTTTAACTTCCTGTGTTTTTGACAACAAAAGGGAAAATAAAATAACATAATAAGTTTAGAATGGCCTGGTATACGTGGTAACGTCCTCAAATGCAACGAAAGTTAAAAGGAAACAAACGACAGCTGTGCAAGTAGTCATCCAACGACCTCCTACCTTGCATTACTTACAAGATCTGACTATTAATCAAAATCAGGTACATTTCGTGTGAGTCATTCATCATTAAATCAAAACCTCCTGTCTTTTCATAAAATACCTGCTGGTTTTCTCATTCGTAGCTTTTACACTGTCTTGCTTTGAAGAGCTGTCGAGCTCAGGAGCTTTTCCGTCATTTAGGTTTATTTCGCCCGCGTCCTTCATTTCGTCGCTGGCAAATTTTTGGCCGGGCCCTGAAATTTTCTTCTTTTTCCCACATTCTGTCGTCCTTTTTTCCTCACTCATGGAATAAGATTAACACTTTCTGTCCTTTCCACATGGAGGGAAAAGTGGCTTGCTTGCTCTCAAGAAACAAAGAAAAAGTTTATTCCGCCATCTTAAATTTTCACAAACGCCTCCGCATTTACTTTCCGTGAGCAAAACTCGGCTTGCGTGACCTGGTAACGTGTGTAGGCTCCAGGTCTCCCCTTTCAAGCTTTTCCAAAATGGCGGCTAATCAGCATGGTTGGCAAAGTTATAATTTTCCATTTTCTGAGCAAGAGATGGTCTCGCAGTCGTTTATTGATTACAGTAGCTCTTCATTATCAAATATAGATTTGGATGAGTACGATGAAACTCTGGTTATACATCCCAAGAGGTCAAAAAACCCGCATTTGCAAGGACTTGTAGCAAAACATCCAAGTTTGCCTTTCCTAGAACCGAATTCGTCCTCCTGTTCGCTGCCAATAGAAACAATGTATGAGTGTTATTTAAGGGGATTTTCACTTGGAGATGACAAAGTCTCTGATCTTTGTTCCACCCACTTAAGAAACTTTTCGACCTGCCATCCTGATATTATGTTTGCTACCATTGCCGAACTCCTTCAAACAGAGATGAATTGCTGTCCGTGGAGTACATGTAAGAATATATGCCACAGTATCGATCTTGACTCACCATGGATTCGAAATGAGAACTACTGTCTAATGTGTTCAGGATTAACGAAAGCCTCTCTTCGTCGGGATGAAAATCAGTCCCAAACAACATTGAAGCATTTGAAAGAAAGCTTGTCCGATATTCCTCCATCATTATTAGAGAACTTACTTCAAGAGAGTATGTCTTTAGAAATGGCGCAAGTTAACTTTGATTCTCTGATGGGCAACAGTTTGGCTTGTCATGTTGCAGAATCGAAACAACTTACATTTCTTTTGTACCCTAGTGGTGCAGGCCTTGACATCTTGAACTTTGCAACCATGCTACAGTCTGCAGAGGCAACAGACAGCGACAACACATTATTTCCTTCTAATCCACCAGTATCAACACAGCAATTTTCAGTTCAGGGTGCAATACGACAAATCGATCTTTCCAACTATAGTTATGAGGAAATTGTTGTTGGAATCAGATCGCCATACAATTGCTCATTTTTACAAAGCTGCCAAAATAACTTAACAGATGGAAACGTGGTTAGTTGAGTGTAAGATTATTATGAACCTACACGTAAGCGAAAGTGATCATTGCAGTTGATGGCACAACTTTGGCAGTTGCAGAGAAGCTTGAAAAAAATCCATTCTTAACCCTTTGATGACTAAACTGGTCTGAACCGGCCATACTTAGTATTTTCTCTGTCTAACGCCAGAGTATTTTACTCTGTCTAATGCCAGATGATTTTATTGTCAATGGGGAACCCCCAGGAGTCAATGGGTTAAACACTGCCTGGGTGAAAATCTCATTAAGATCTTGTAGGATCTTAAAAGACCTTGTAAGAATCTTGTAGGATTCAATGGTTTAAGATTAAGATCTTGTTAAGATCGTATTTAAGATCTACACTGTACAGTCATATTAAGATCTTAATATGTTTCTTCATCAGATTTAAAAAGCAAAAATTCAGTTTTCAGTATCTCAAGATCTTATTAAGAACTTTCAAGAATCTTAGCAAGATCTTGAAAATACAATCTTTGCAAGATCTTAAAAAAATCTTACAAGAAATAAAAATTAAGATCTTACAATAATAATAATAATAATAATAATAATAAGAATATTATTATTATTATTATTATTAACAGTTATAAATTGGGCGAAGATTTGTCAATGGCGAGCAGATCAATTATTTTCTGAAGCAAATAATTGATGTACAAGTAAATGCTTATGATCATTTTAGTTTGTCCCGCCGACAGGTTACCGACACGTTACCGACAGGTTGCCAACAGGTCACCAACTGTCGGCCGACTGTTGGCCGACAGTCGGCCAACACTTTGGCCTCAAACATAACACAAACTGTCGGCCGACAGTTGGGCAACAGTCGGCCGACTGTTGGCCGACAGTCGGCCGACTGTTGTCCAACAGTCGGCCAACAGTCGGCCGACAGTTGGGCAACAGTCGGCCGACTGTCGGCCGACAGTTGACCGACAGTCGGCCGACAGGTTTTTTGGGGAGCTCTTCTTCACAATTACCGACAAATCACAATATTTTGTGATAACCGAGTTCAATAATAATTATAGTTTTATCATTTGATGGCTGATTTTGTTTTTCACAATTCCAAACAATTAAATCACTTTCTGAAAGCTCAAGAAAGCGAACTGCCATTTTCACACAAGGACATGGTTTCAGTTACACATTCATGAGCAGAATATTATTTGCAGCAAAAACACTTATTTGTGGGCAGTTATTTGCATGTCACATGGTGGGCTATCGGCCAACATAAAGGAAGGAAAAAGTACATCATCTTAACTAGTTAAGATCTTACCAAAATCTTAGAAAAACTACAAGAGCTTATAAAAAAGGTCTTACAAAGATCCTACAATAATATTATTGTCTTATTTATGATCTTACACTTGAACCCATGAACGTGTGATTGCGTTGCACTTGCTCCACTGTCTGAGCTATTATGCCATCTGGGATGACCTGTTTTTTTCCCCAGGCTTCTCTGCAATTGCTCAAGTTACTGTACTTCACAAACTATGATCACTTTTGCTGACATTCCTGTGTTCAAAATTTATGATATTTCATAGGTTATTATGATGGTGACTCAAAATGTTGAAAATTGTAATGAACAGCTCCCTTCAACCAACAGTTTACTGTGATTCTGTCCACTGTTGGCCAACTGATGGCTATATGTTTACTCATCGAGTTGCCTTATTTTACCATCTGTTGCAAAGCCTCTGGTAACCTGTTGGAAGACTGTCTGTACTCTGTGGACCGCTGTTGGTGGACTGGTGGTTGACAGTTGGCCGACAGTGGACCGACAGTGGACCGACAGTGGACCGACACTGGACCGACATTGGACTGACAGTCCGTGGAGGGCAGCTGTTGTTCACAACTACCCAACATTTTGTTGATAAGCAAAATAACGTTGCAGCTCTTGTTCCCCAAAGGTTGAAATGAGTGTCCTTCTGATTTTGCTGAATTAGGCTATTCAATGCACTTGAACAAAGTTGTACCAAAATTTAGACGTCTCTATTCCATTTAAAAAGTTGGTACTTGTTGAATGTTGTTAAAGCAATGAGTTATGACATTGTTTTCCAGTCTATAGAAACTGGTGACATTCAGCTCAATGTTGTTTTGTTGATCAACAAAATTATTGTTGCACAATGTTGAACCAGCCGTAACTAACTTTGACCTGAAGAGCTTAGTATTGTCGGAAAGTTTCATTGCATACAATGGTGTTTAAGAAGTAGGAGGTGAAAAAATTGCAAGATGTAATAATCTGCCTAGTAACCAATGGTGCTGGAGAGTAGCTGGCCAATACAACATGATGATTTTGTTGGTAGCCATCAACTGTTTATGACCCTTAAGTGTTGGCTCACGTTTGATTGTGCTGTGAACATTCGCCCTAATTGCATAATCAACTTGAAATGCAAAAATTGTGAATTTTACTCGTATGGAAAGGAAGAAAATGGTGGTCAACCACATGATTTAAGAATGCAGGGCTCTTTTCAAGATTTCATGTTGTTGTGTATATGAAATACATAAAGTGGGTAACCAAGCAGCAAACTGGTTCTTTTGGTTTCATTTTACTATGGGAGTGGCTTTGGCCATGCTCATTATCATCACAGGCCCCTAGCTTTTAGTGACAACCTTAGCTAAAGAATGGATATTCAGTTTCTTGCACTCATGGTTGGACAAACAGTGACATGGAATGAACCCGCCATGTTGCAAGTTTTAAAGATAAGTAAAGCTGTGGAAACAGGGATGTCACAGTTGTGAGAACACTCACCTCCCACAAATGTCGCCCAGGGTCGATTCCCAGACTTGGCATCACGTGGGGTGAATTTTTGGTTTTACCCTCTCCTCAAAAAACCAACCTGTAATTTGATATGTGTTGATTTGATTTAAATGCCAGAGGATGTTCCCTATTAGTGCCTCAGCCCAAAATACACTCGACACTTTTGGTTAAGTAATGCCTTTTTTAATTATTATAACTATGCTATGGATTCCTAGATGTCGTTAAAACCTCTTGAGACCGTAGCTCTCAGTAAACAAGCAATATGTCTTGCTGTCAGCCCATATGTACCTGGTGAGGGTGTAGTTGTAACAGAAAGTGGAGGAGTATACCAGTGGAGGTGCAGTCATGGATTGACTGCAATGTTTTCACCAGCAGAACAGTTTGACGGCAACAGTGATTCATGGTACCAATGTGTTTATGCTGCTAATCCTCAGTGCATTGCATTGGCAAATCCAAAATCAGTGGACTTGACAGAATTGCGAGTAAGTCTTCTGTTTTTCTACTTTTGTAATGTAATTTTGCTACATCTAGGTTCAAATCTCATATTAGGGTTGGGCATAATGCACCTTCTGTTGTGAGGTTAAACGATATTAGGGTTGGCGTAGTGAAAAAAAGAAAAAAGTTTGCTTACAACACAACACTTTAAGCTTTTTAATTTGGCTGTGTCAAGATGTCTGGCAGCTGGACTTGATTTTGAAAATACTCTGTCTCTGGCAGTCAGATTCCATGTTGATCTTTGCAAAATATTTGTTTATTCAGTGCTACACTGTACATGTACCTTATTTAGACTGCTAAGAAGTTGATGATTGCACCTGTCAATCTGTTGATTCCTTTTCTCTGACCACTTGCCACTTGGCAAATCTCGCCATCATCACTCACTCCAATTACCTGACTTGACCAATGACTCAATATTGGCTTCAAACATATTTGAATTGAATGCTAACCATTTTAAAATGAGTGCTGAGACTTAAAGGAAAGGAAAGGAAAGGAACTTTATTTAAGTGTCTAGTCGTTCTAGTGCTGGAGCGCTAATTGGGGACACTGTAAACTTAAAGTATCAATGAAAGTAAATCAAGTCAAATGTTGGTTTTTGAGGAGAGGGGAAACCGGAATACCCGGAGAAAACCTCTCGCTGCAGAGTAGAGAACCAACAAACTCAAGCCACATATGACGCCGATTCCGGGAATCGAACCCGGGCCACATTGGTGGGAGGCGAGTGCTCTCACCACTGTGCCATCCCTGCACCCCACCACCTTAAACACTGTTTATCAGTGTTATTTCGTATGGGTACTTTTAGAACATGTCATTCATTAATTTGGGTGATGTAGAAGCTCTCATAACGTATAATGTGATTGGCTCGCTACCTTAGCCAAAAACAAAAGACAAAAGACTAAACAATTGAAACAATGAATAAGACTTAAAAAAATAGAGGCTGCTTACAATACCAAACAAAAGCAAATTATGAGAGCTGCTACTCTATTGATTAATTTTAGTGATTTGAAAACCTTGACTGGCTGCTAGTCATTTAGACAATAGTAATATTTATTTATTATTCCTTTTGATTTCAGTCCAAAAACACAGTACTGTTCACCTTGATTGCAATGATCATTAAGTAAAACTGGCCAGCAGGCCTTAACCCATTGACCCTTGGAAGTGCATCTGTTCAGCATTCTTATTAGATTTTGCTCATCAACTGGAGGCTCCTAGGGTTTTTTGAGGTGTCAGTGGGTTAAAAGAGGTGGATACAGGAGAAAATGATTTTCTAGACATTTTCTCGCCAGTTTAAAAATGTATTGAGTGAATTTATTGAAGAACAGTGTAAGTGACTGAGGTGAAAATAGTAATTGGTTAACCCAGCTAGATCGATGAAAAGAAGAAATGATAATTTATTTTCTCAATGGTGACACAGGCATTACTATGAAAAAACCAGATTGCTCTTAACAAAACCTGTGACCTACCAATTATGAGTGTACACTATTTATGAGTCAATGAGTCAATGAGAACAACTAGTGCAGTTAACCAAACCATAAAATGAAAGCTAAAATTTCAGAGAGTGCTTAGGCCTAATCACTGAAACGAGGGCTTAAGCTTAATCAATAAATTATTGCTATATCCATTGACTGTGAGTCTCTTTGACTCATGACTCATTGATTTATTGACTCATAAAACATGGGACCTCACCAATTACAACTTCGGATGCTCTACCACTGTTGAGCTGCAGCAGACATTTGTCAGTGACACTGGCATACTTGGAAAAAATCAAAGTGGGTTTTTTGGGGAGTGAAACATACATCTTTCCAATATTATTAGTTTGGGATGCTCTACTGCTGAGCTGTAGGAGACTCATGGGAGCCAAGACATTAATATTAAACTAGGTTCATATGACAATGAATGTACTATGAATTAATGAATGCATTAATGTGCCATTTCAACAATTTCAGTCTCAGTTAGTATAGCGAGACAGTTCTTGAGAAGGGAAATGTTAAAAAAATGAGCAGCAGTGTTTTATTGGGTTTAAATAAACAAGGTTTAGCTGATTGTTTTTAGACCCCATAAAACATGTGCTGCAACTTTTTGAAAGGCTTCAAGAACATTCCACAAAAGGCGTGTTAATGGTTCAAAATGTTAGGGGAAGATAGAGGATATATGTGTTAGCATACAAGGAAAACAAGCTGGGTCTCATTACTGTAATTTCTTTATATATTAAAGAATTCTAATGACGAGGGTTTTATTGGGTTTAAAGCTCATACACCTGACATTTTATTCATGCTTTGATAGGCTGTTAGGCTTGTGAATTTTTTAATGAATTTTGAAGGTAAGAATAAAAACATAACAGTTTGTGATAAAATTATGCAGTTGCACAGTACTATTATATTAACAATACAATAATGATAATAATAATATTCATAAATAAATGTTATTATTGTTGCAATTATCATTGTGATCAGATACATCTTGAACAACCCACTAATCTTTGTTTTGTATTACAGGCAGGAAAATTGTTCCAAAGATTTTTCTTTTCCATTCCATCTGCTCAAGTTGACTCCTTTGAGTGCATAACATCCATTCAACGGCACCCTAAAAATTGTCACCACTATATTTTGGCAACAGATCAGTCTCTTTTGATTCTTGATGATAGATACCTTCAACATCCAGTGCTGAAGTGGAGACATCATAACCAAGACCCGATTCAATTCATTGAGGTAGCGTGTGATGCAATCCCTGATTGTCATGACACGGTTGTGTTGACGTCTGGGTCAAAACATCACCAAACACACTGCTTTCAGTACTCGGATACCAAACTCCAAACAGACGTGGTGACTGCTACCTCAGTTTTTAAAAATGCATATTTGCCTCCTCAGTCAACATCTCTCCCATGGAAGGTAATTTTAACAAAATTTAATTGCATATCAGGGTTTTTATCGAGAGATCTAAGCTGAAGGGAAGTGTGTTTTGCTGAGGGGGTGACTGAAGTAGGCAGTGAGCAGATTCTCCAGTATTTCATGGCTGTGCAAATCAATGTGTTTACGTTCGGAATTTGCATTTATGGCCGTAGTTTGATCCTCTAGGGATTTTACGCCACATCTCGGTATTTAAGCCTTGTCGCCTCTTGCGTTAGTCACTCGACACAGGCAGTTTTACCGCTCGCACCTTGCCGAGCTTAGGGTTAGGTTAGGGTTACATTTAGTCTCATAGTTTACGGTGATGTAATTCGTTTTTTTTTTTCTCCGCCACTACTTTATTTCTTGTATGTTAGCTTTTTCTCGTCCCCAATAAACACAACTGGTCGTGTCCTTCCTATTTCAACGTGTTGTTGCCTTTCTGCTGATTAGAACTTAAACATTTTCTCTGCGGCGGAACGCAGTGACATAGCAGAGAATGTCTGTAGCATGGGGCCAGAAGTCTTGTGCAGTTTTTCAAGGATTTGTGACTCACAACCTGATTGAGGACTCAGTAATCATTCTGACCGAAAAGTGTTTAGAGTCTGCCCACAGCTTATAAAATACAGTAATAACTCACACATACATGTAGGTGGGAGTGTACATGTAGTAAAGGATGTTGACTGCCTGATTTACTGACTGACTAACTGTCTGATGGATGAATGGAGGGAGTGAATGGCCGAGGTATTTATTATTAAACTAGGTGAACTTGTGTTTGCAGCACTCGTTCAGATAATGTCCAGAAATGCAAATAATTAGGTAATGGGCCATTTCTGAGTTGCTGTTTGTCTCGGTTTCGAAGTGAGTCTTGGTGCTCAACTATTGTACGGGAAATGAGTTTGATTTGCATAAGAGTATGCAACTCATTTGAAATCATTTGAATGGTTGTGCACCAGGACTCGCTTTGAAACTGAGACGTGCAGCAACTCGGAAATGGGGTATTAGATGCACACCAATTTCAATATTTATTGACACCAAGGATCCACTTGCTCTTCTCCCCAAATTTATCATCACTAGCAACCTCATTCCCGGGGTGTCTCTGTCAACAACAAAGGAGGCAGAGAAGAAAGACCCTGGGAACGAGGTTGCATCACTCATGCCCAGGAATACAGACAATTAACAGTTAAGTAACCTTGACACCAATCTTGTTGTTTGAAATCGGTCAGTGTAAAACGCAGACTGCAGACCAGGGGTAAAATGCAGACTGAGGTTATAATGTAATTGTTGAAAAAGCCCAAACCCCTTAGAAATGCTAACCTTAGGCTTAATTAGGCCTAAAACAATATTTAAGCGTAACAACTGAGGCCTGAAGTGTAACATCTAATCCTACAGAAGCAGGTAGAAAGCATGGCTGTACATCTTACTACAGTCTCTACCTGCATTTCTGGACATAATTGGATTCAAAAAGGGTGTTCCATGTTTTGATAACAAGTCATGAAAGGGAACCCGGTAGAAATTGCTTACATATGTGATATCTATGATGTACTTTTTCTACAGCCCATTCAGAAGCTCAACCTTAAAGCGTTAAACTCTGGTTCAGAACTGGGGTTTTTTGAGTTTACAATTTCCTTATTTGGATGTAACGTAGCTTGCGCATTTTCCCACGCGTGCAACTTCTATCTTATTTTTGTCCATATTTGGGCATAAAATTGGTGTCCTAAAATCCTCAGCTTTGTTGCAAGAAAAATAATTGCAAGTTACACGCTTCAAGGTCATGTGCTTATGGCCCATTGTAATGTGAATATGGTTATTCCAGGTGTACTCTTTAACAGTGTGTGTCAAGCGCAACCATGAAACAGTGGGTTGTGTCAGCTGATGTCATCTGAGTACCCCACCCCAGTGCCCTCATTTTTTACCAGGTGCTATTACTGTAAAATCAGTGGTTTGTGTTACTTTTAACAGGTGTCATCATACAGTGAATGGTACTACTCAGGACTCAGTGAAGACTTGACATTTTCAAATGCCGTCGCCGCAAGACTGTCACAGCCTTTGATAGGTGTGTGTACAATGCCGCATACCTCACACCCTCACAAAGGCTTCACTGTATTTCAGATGTCAGCTGCTGGTGACTTGTTCTATCAGCCCTTTTTTTCACAGAACAGTGGACACTCTGAAGAAGAGCATTGGAATACAGAGCGGATGGGGAAAGGGATTAGTTTTGAAATGCAAATGTCGTGTCAAAAGTGGATTGATTTAGTTGATCTACGCATGGATGATCTCAAAGAAACAAGGATGAGTAAAATTGATTTTGAGGAAAAAGATAAGAGAAGTCTTTGTTTGGATTTTCTTTCATTGCCAGCACCTCACCCCAATTGTGCATTGTGTAATGACAGACAAATAATAATTGGAGATTTTCTTGATGGCTTGGGTGATTCAAACATTTGTGAGCGGTGTGGTTTGGACATAAGTTACGGCCATAGCATACTTAGAGACCAGACAAGTAACAAAGTCGTCACAAAAAGTAGTTTAGGCATTCAACATGAAGTTAAAGAACTTGAAATTAATCCAGATATCACCAAATCAACTGATCCTCTAAGTAAAAGCCTGTTGTTGAATTGGAACAGTGAGGAGGCGATACCAGTAGACCTTGATGGCCACAGAGAAGTACCACAACATGTTAATGATGGACAAGAGGCAGAATCCAACACTAAAACAACATTGATCAACAGTGTTGCACCATCGCAGGGGTTATGTAAAGGACTAACACAAGAAAACAGCACCAAATGGCGAGCAGAGAACACTAATAAACCAGTACAGGTTGTACCACTGGTCACTGATAGGCCAGTACTGTTAAACAACAGCAAACCAATATTAGTGGAAAGCAACAAAACAATGCCAGGGAACATTGATGAGCCAATGCCAGAGCCACCATCTAAGGAAGAAGGATTTGAAAATCAGAGCAACGAAGAGAGAAGTAACATGAATGGAAGATTGCCCAGGCAGTATAATAATAGCAATTTGCCAGTAGCAAGAAAGACAGAGATTATGGATTCACCAAGTAAGAAAGTTTCACAGAATCAAGATGTCAAGAATTCACCTAGGAAGAGGAAACAAAGTAGTCATGTCATGGGATTCTAATTTGTGATAAAATGATCTGGATACCAAACCTCCTCTCTCTTGAGAGTGAGCTCTTTAGTTGTGAATTGGTTGACAACACATAGATACCCTTTAGATTAAAACCAAGAGGGAATGTGTGGATTGCTTGTTTAAAAGTTTCACATTAACCCCTAATGGTATCCTGATCTACATGTTTTGTGGGGTACATAAGCTCAGTGTCATTTTCAACCTTAGTACATTAACTTCTGAACGGCCCTCGTTGTCAAGTGAAATCATCTGGCGTTAGCCATCAGAGTAAAATTCCCAGGAGTCAATGGGTTAAGTGGTGCCAACCAATGAACAAAAACAAAATGGAATGGTTGGTTCTACTCTCGGGACATACAATACTTAAGCTGCTTGCATTAGCTGGTGAATCAAAACGTGTGACTGGAAATAAAAGTACAACCTAAAATCACAAGTACTGGAATAAATTTTGTCAGAAGTGTTGAGCATCTTGAAATAGACCATTTCACAGTTGTGGCTAAGTTACCAGGCCTAACAATGGAAGGGAGGCTGCCGGTGACCCTGTTTTGATACAAACCTTCATGCTTTTGTAATGTTAATATGGACTAATTAGCGTTACAACAACACAATTTACATGATAAAAGCAGTGAGGTCTGTATCAATGCAAGGTCACCGGCAGCCTCGCAGCCATTCATAGGCTTGGTCGCTCAGCAAACAACTGTAAAATGGCCTATTTAGCTTGATAACCTACCCTGATTTCTTGTATACCAAAAAGATTTGTTTCTTCTCATACTGTAAGGTTTGCCATCTTTCAACAGCATTTTCATAAATGATTCATTTCCTACTAAATATGAGTCACTGAGTTATTTTGTACGATATTTTCCAAAATTTGAGTTTTTGGTGGTGTTTTTTAAGAGCTGTATCATTGCTATGGCAACAGTTAGGGACATGTCAACACCCTTGGAAAAAATGCATGATAATAGGCTACTTTGGAAAATACTTTTGAGTGGTACTGTGGCATTATAATACTCCTTGTTTGTCCTCCCAATTTTTGCATGAGCATTGTTTCTAGTTTCTCTTGGGACTTACAATGGTCCCAAGAGAAAACAAAAACAATGCTTATGCAAAATTTGGGGGCAAAAACAAAGAGTATTAAGGTATTTTCTGAAGTGTTGTATATTATTAGACAAATATCCAACTAAATGGATTGGCAGTGCTGCTATCCTTTTCCACTGGAAACCCACTGCCTAACCCTATCTGGGTTTGCTTACCTTAAGCCTGGTTTCCATATAATCCTCTAGATCGCCCCAGTTGTTTCAAATAACGTTCAGAGGCGATCAGGATGATGATATGGAAACACTACCCAGACGATTGCTGACAACCTCGATCGTCCTGATAGAACTCGCGATGGAGGTCGTCTCACTCGCCCGGTTCACCAGTAATCGTCTGGGTAGTGTTTTCATATAATTGTCCCAACCACCCCTGAATGTTATTTGAAACGACTGGGGTGATCAGGGAAATCCGTACGATTATATGCATGGAAAAGATGGAAAACAGGCATGCCCAAACTTGATTTTAGTAACAAGCAAAATTCCCTGTCAAAATTCCCAGCTTAGTATTAAAACAAAGATGAAAACACAAAGTGTCCTTCTTGTTGTTTTCAATTAATCATTTCGAGACCGTATCAAAGACTTGTAGAGTGTTGGAGGGTAACCATTTTACAGAGACTAATGATACAGATTGAGAGATTAGGAAATGAGAAATGGAATTTTGAAGAGATTTTAAGGGTGCAGATGCGAAATTTAATGTTGAACAAAAGCACCCACAAAATTCTCCTTTCATGATCTTTTGTCTGTGTAGCAGTGACAGATTTTTCCCAATACCTCCAAAAATACGTTTTAAAAAATTATCAGCTTCCCGATTTTGCGCCTACAGAGCTGTCACCTTCGGTTGACGAACTGTTCGAGACGTGCAACGATTCTTCATTCGTTGCAATTTCTACGGTGGCTTTTGTCCTTTGCGTTTCATCGTCTTTCAATTCTTCATCGTCCTCTAGTATTTCATTGTCATCTTTTCCGTAAATTTCAGGGTACTTAACAAAACACTCTTGCATGTCACGAAATTGTGGAATGCAGTCCGAGCCTTTGGGTTCAGCTTCACTGTAGTGAAAACAAGAAAACGCTGATTTAAACTGCTCCCCACAAGGTCCATAAGCCATCCCTTGCAAACACGGACAATCCCAGTTGATTTCGCCGTTGGCTTTGATCAAACCTTCCATTTCGTCTTCCTCATCTTCGGGAAGTGTGACTGTACTCGGAACAGCATGGTCTTCTTCAGTGACAAAAATGAGTTTGTCTTTTCCTACGATTGAAATGCTGTGTTACTTAACATAAAAGTAAGACATTGATAAAACCTTACAATACCTTCTTTCCTGCAATATGACATGATTGTGGCCTCAAAAGCCAAGTTGTTTAAACTACTTATGGTTACATAAGCAACATTGATCAAAGTTTCACCATGTGCAAACTCGAGAAGACTGGGCAAGAAATCTGTCCCAGATCTTTTGTTGGTCAAAAGAAACCGAGGAGGAATAAACAAAGTAATAATACAAAATGGCGGACGATCGTAAACTTGGCGTATCGTTTTCGTTTTCAAAGAAAAAGTCTTCTAATAAGGGTTACAATGTTGAAAAAAACGCGCTCAGCGCTGATGATGTAAATGTCAAATACGAAGAAAAGGATTATATTCATTCTGCGGAGGGGAAGGAGTTAAAAAGGTGAGTTCTGCTTGAAAATTTCAGTCAACCTTTTTGTGATCGTGATACTTCTTCATTTAATCATTTTGTTCCACCGGATAATATACATGTGATCACTCTAGAGCTACTTTACATGTACGTGTACCGGCGGGTACAAAACACAGGTCACAGGTCATTGTTTTACCAATTATACAGAAAGTATCCTAAACATTCATAAAAGCTAACCTTAGGTATCCTAAACATTCCTAAAAGCTAATTTTAGGCCTAATAAAAGTAACTGTTTTTAGGCCTGAGCTAAGCTTTTATGAATGTTTAGGATACTTTGTGTATAGGTAAAACTGTGACCTGTGACCTGTACCTGCTGGTACGTGTTCATGTACATAAATTTAGAAATATTAACGGAGCTGACATTGGATGGATCATACAAACAAGTTTTCACATTTACTACCTGACATTCATCACAACACTGAGCAGTTGATGTTTCTTTTTAGTGTCAAACCAGAAGACAAACCAAAGGAAAAAGTTATCCCTTGTCTTGCAAAGAATCGCTGGATTCTGCCAACAGAAGGAAAATTTGCTGACACTTTGGACAGACAAGCTGCTGAGGAGCTCATGAAAGGTCTTGTTACTATCTTTGATACAAGCATGATATGATGATAATATGTAATAAGGCTACAATGTAAGTGCTCAGTGTTTATGCCTGCCGAGTTTGAATACCATGTCATCACAGGTTGTTCTGGTGGGAGGCATGGTGGCCTCATGGGATCATGGTTAGTGTGCTCGACTCCGGATCGAGTAGTTCGGGTTCGGGTCCTGGCCGGGGACATTGTGTTGTGTTCGTGGGAATGACACTTTACTCTCAGGGTGCCTCTGTCCACCCAGGTGTATAATTAATGAGTACGAGGGAAAAATATTGGGGGTAACCCTGCAATGGATTAGCATCCCATCCAGGAGGGAGTAGAAATACTCCTAGTTGCTTCATGCTACAGAAACCGGAGATAAATGCCAGCCTGTTGGGCCTTCTAGGCTCTTCTAAAGCAGACTTTACCTTACCTTACAGGTTGTTCTGTTCACAAAACGTCAAGAATAATAATTATTGTTATCCTTGACTTTCTGTAAACAGAACAACCTGTGATGACATGGTATTCAAACTCTGCAGGCATAAACACTGAGCACTTACATTGTAGGCTTGGTGCTCTGCAGTCCCAATGATTGCAGAGGCCTGGATTCCTCCCAATACATCTGGAATCCCATCCAATCAACTAGACACCCAAACACCCAACTACCAATCTCACAATCTTTGTTGACACCCGATGCAACTTCCTGATTTCCTTTGCCAGAGGAGAGTAGTTGGTGATTATTATTTTCATAACACCTTACCCAATCACACCATCAACCATAGTTATCACCTTTCCTTGACAAACCTTGACAGCCATTGGACCCTCCTCGCCATGATAAGAACTCTAAATGACACTGGCCTGATACTCTGATGCAGCTTTTAGAAAAAGTCTTTCCTTGTCAATGGGGTTGAAAGCAGCCCCAGGTCATCTGCTGCTCCAGAACTGAGCTTCTTCTAACAGCACTAAGATGACTGTTGGAAAAGTCTTGAGAAACGCCTTAAAGCAATTCAACAGTAACTTACCTTTCAATTTACTAGCAAAGCTCTCGGTCGTACGTATGTTTATTCAGTTCTTGCATTAGGAATATCCAACGGCACCACTGGGAGAAGTACACTCACCGGCATAATAATAATGATGATCTTGATAAGTAACTTGACTTTATTCAAGTGTTGAGTCTTCTAGCACTGTGGCACTTCTTGGGGACACTGTATGTTGAAGTCAAGTCAAATAAACTTAAATATTATAAAAGAAGGCTGGTTATTGCTTCTGGGGGAAAACCAGAGCATTCAGGGAAAACCTCTGTCAGCAGAGCAGAGATCCAACAAAGTCAACCCACTTTGGAAGCTGAGATCGGGAATGGAACCTGGGCCCATTGGTGGGAAGCGAGTGCTCTCACCACTGCGCCAACTCTGCTTCCCTAGCTGCAGACCAAATGCATAAATGCAGGCAAAAATGTATTCTTAAATTGTTTAATATGTGGTAATTAGACTTACTAGCCTCGCTCTCAAGCTACATTATTTTCTTTTGTATTTTGCCCTTGCAAACAAGGCTAGTGAGTCACGAACAAAAGAGTATTTTTTTGGCCGCCATAAATTTACTGTATGTATTTGGTCTATTCCCTAACTGCATCCGTTAACATAGCAGTGAACTGGTTCTAATTTAGGCAAAGCATAACGTCAGTAGTACCTTTTACATGTATTCCTCCTAAAACAGCAATCTCTGAAGATGATAAAGATACCAATGAGAATGAGAATGAGAATGTTGCCATTCCTCTTTTGATGCAAAATGCTTTA
This sequence comes from Montipora foliosa, assembly GCF_036669935.1. Classification (NCBI taxonomy): domain Eukaryota; kingdom Metazoa; phylum Cnidaria; class Anthozoa; order Scleractinia; family Acroporidae; genus Montipora; species Montipora foliosa. Next base: position 36,042,464 of record NC_090875.1, read on the forward strand.
CCTGATGTTGAGGGGTTCGAAAAGAATGAGAAACTTGATATTGCTTTGAGGCCAGAACAGGTGAGAATCTCAAGGATGATGTCAGCTGTCTCAATCTGCAACAAATTGTCTGTCGGTCGGCCGGTTTGGACGGTTTGGCCAGTTTGGACGTCAAACGGTTAAAGCAGTCATAAACTATGCCCCCTCCATTATTAAGATACATGAAAGAAATGCATATTTAATTATGTTTTGAAGTGCGGGTCAAGGACAAAGATTATTAATGGAGAAGTGATCCTCGACTTATCTGGACAATATAAGTTTAACCCTTTCACCCCTAAACCGGCTTAAACCAGCCATACTTAGTATTTTACTCGGTCTAATGCCAGACGATTTTTCTCATCCATGGGGAACCCCCAGGAGTCAATGGGTTAATTACTCACTGAAAAACTATGTCCCATTAATTAATTGAGCAATTGTCTCTAATACATGTAGTGTAGTAGACACCTGAAAAATTCACGTGGCTCCAATGGAATTCGAACCCAGTTGTTTGGCTTCATAGCTCAGTTGGTAGACCACTGCACCAGTATTGCACTGGTCATGGGTGCAAATACTGTTAAAGCTACCTGAATTTTTCAGTATCTACTGTAAGAGACAATCGCTTAAATTGTTATATAAATTGTCCAGAAAAATGCGAAGATCACTTCTCCATTTTGTTTAATTAACCTGTTGATTCCAGGGAGTGAGACTTTAGACAGATTTTACTCTCTCTAACACCAGACGATTTACTCTTCCACTGAGGTCATCCTGGGGCATCTCAAGAGTCTATGGGTTAAGATACATGTATTAGAGTATGGAGTTACAATTTGAAAAGAACATCTGTATGAGTGCCTGAATTAATTTTACAACCGAGGGCCATGCATCAATTTCGTCTCACCTACAATAATTGACTTTTTGAGCCCCACTCCTCTTATCCCGAGCTCTTCCCTCTTCATGATGCCTTTATTAATTAAAGGGGCTATGTCACGTTATTTTGGGGTGTTTAGGGGGCAATCTTTAGTTAATCACAAATTAAATTAAAATTAGAAAATGGTAATTTATGGGATTCTTTTCCTGATAAAATTATTGTTACATCACAAACAAGATGTTTCTGAGCAAAAAAGACCTTTATCCACGCGATTTGCTATAAACTTGAAAAATGCGAGGCCAACTTTTTTCAAGATTAGCCAAATGCAGTCCATTTCAATCTTGTTCATTTGTGTCCATCCATGCTTCTTGTTCCTTTTGCTATATTTCGTTTATGTTGTTTAACAGTTTTTTGTGGTTATTGCAATGTTTCATTCTACTTTCTGGGCATTTTGGGTGTCATGAAGTTATCTCATTTTGCGTTACATAGCCCCTTTACAGCTCTTCCATTGATAGGAGGGTTGTGTTCAGTAGCAAGTGTGTCTGATTAGCTAAAGGCAAGTGTGATCCTAACCCTTTTCAACCTTTAGAGCACAATGGATGATTACCAAGATATGCCTGTGACATCATTTGGGGCAGCCATGTTGAGAGGAATGGGATGGAAGAAAGGAGAAGCCATAGGAGGCACTAACAAGGGGTGAATAATACCTTCCTTTGATCTTTTTTTTTTTTTAGTCTAGCATTTCTTTTTTTTGCTTTTTGATGATCAGATATGTCCAGAAATGGACATAATCCTTCTATATCAATATCCTTGTTCCTTTCTTTCACTATACAGGCTATATTCGCTATTGTTCTTTTGGTATGACTACAAGAATAGATTGCAATTTTGAAGATTAGGTACTTTGACTTGATAATGACGTTTAGCTGACATTGAATGGTCATTGTTTCTTAACAAGGTTTTTAGTAGTTTTTAACATGTTTCTAAAGGTATGTTTTTTAACGTCATTGTTTCTTGACAAGGTTTTTAGCAGTTTTTAATACTGTTTAGGTTTGTTTTAACACAGTTTTTTTATAGTGAAATAATGTTTACAACCAAATTTGTTTGAAAACTTTTCAAAGGAAGCATACTTCAGAATTGCATGATTTCACTTTCAAAATTATTGTTTACAATTAAATCAGTTTTACAGGTATATCTTTCTTTTTTTAATCAACCCTTTCACCCCTAAACCGGCCTTAACCGGCCATACTTACATTGTAGTATTTTACCCTGTCTAACACCAGACGATTTTACTCATCAATGGGTAAGCCCCAGGAGTCGATGTGTTAAGCATTTATGACAAATTCAAAGAAGAAATGATCTTAGGTATTACTACTGTATATTTGAAAATTATTCCCAGCTGCTAAAGGTAAAGGGTTAAACGTGCCAGTGAACTAGTTAGTTACAGATAAACTTGTGGCCCTTGGTGCACACTTTTTACCTCCTTCCTCCATCAATGCTCTGTTTTATGGGTATACGAAGCTACGGCTACACGGATCAGGGGAAAGTCAAAACAGACGTCAATGGAATCAGACAGGGATCGAACTGGCGAGACCAGCATTAACCGACTGAGTTACTGTACGCCTGTCTCTGCTGCGATCTTAAATGATTTTTTGGGAAGTTGGGGGCTATTTTTAAATGTATTATCCTAGTGTTAAAGTCATTATCATAATCTTAGAAGCCAGTTTTTTTCGCTCAGTGATCCTTATAGCCTTCTGTCTGGTAAAGTGACAACCTTTAGATTTATATGGACATATTATGGTCAGGTGAATTTTAGCATCTGTCTGCATTGTTTTTACCTGTTCTCTGAAAATGACCTTTTCCTCAAAATGCAATAATATTTATTTTAAAGCCTTGCAGAGCCCATTGAATACATTCCACGATCTAAAGGATTGGGGTTAGGAGCAGAGAGAAGACCCCCTAGTGATGGCATTGGTCCAGGAAAGAAAAGAAAACCAGGAGATCAAACTTTAGATATTGTAAGCCTGGACAGGTGCTTTTTCTTTTAATATTCTTACATCTATAGTGGAGGCAGTGAGGCAGAGTGGTTAGGCTGCTTGCCTTGAGATCCGCAAATCCTGGGTACAAGATGTGTTCTCACCACTCTTTGAATTTTATCCTCAGGCTGGTAGTCCCTGGTTCAACCTCTCGGCAGCACTTTGTAAATACAGTCAACTGGTTTGCCTGCAGCCAGTTTGGATTCTTAGTAGTTGCTGAGTTGTTGTCATTTCGTTGATTGTGTGGTTTTGAGCAAGTGACGTTTATCAAAATTGATGTGCATTTCTGGACGGATTTCCAGTCCAATATAGAGCTTCTATTATGATTTTACATATCCGTATTATTTATGTTACATGTATTTGTTATCAGAAAATGTTATTTTCCTCTATGTTAGTTATCCTATATAGTTTTGAATCAAACATTTTTGTAATTACTGGGTATTGCTCTTTCTGCAATCAGTGTGTCCTGGAGTTAAAAGGTGGTAAAAGGTTAAAACTGATCTGAGAAGTTTCCCAAATTCTTTAACTGTGTCTCTGGTTTTTGTTTGGGGCACTGCTCATGTTTCGTGACCCAAGAGATCCTAACGATAATTACCGGTATCTTCTTTAAAATTTTTGTAATGACTATCATTCTTTTTTTTTCATTGTCATCAAATAAAATGTTTCATGTCTAAAAAAGTACATTTTATGCCTCCTAGGTGCTTTCATTTAGTAGGTTGCTAGAAATGTTCAAACTATACTCTGAAAACTTAGATTATTTTATATTTATTTCTTATTGCAGAAGTCTGGCCCAATTAAAGAAAAAGATGGTCGTGTGAGACACTTCAAGGGATTAGGAGAAGAAGTTCAACAAGAAACATCAGTAGGTAAAATGGTACACGTAATTTGTGAGATGATAAAAATCATCCTATAATATTTATTATTATCCTCAATTATTTAATTATTGGTTAAAATTATCCTTATAGTCTTGTGAGCTTCAAACATGAAGGTATTTTTCAAATGACGAAACTCTTGACGATTGTATAAAATTAAAGTAAGATTGCAGAGATCACAGAGGGAAGTGTTTTTTCTCCAGTGTTTTGGACATCATTTTTGTTTGCAAGCTGATGCTCTGACAGCCATCTGAGTGGTTAACTGTTAGGGGTAGGGATGCTTTTCTGGTTTGGAGAATTATTATTATTACTGGGTTGCAAACCCAGTCGGAAATTAGGTAGATTTCCGTTTTTTTTTTTTTTTAGTATTTTTTTCCGTGTAGGTAAAAGTCTTGCCTGTCACTCCCCTGGTAAGTGGTGTCTTTGTGCATAGAGTCTTGTGCGCGTATTTTCTTAGGATCGAGAGGGTAGTGGAACTGCGTAGATTTCTCTGGTGGACACAGTAGAATCATTAACTTAGCCTGCAATGGCGTCGAAAGTCATGAAACGCGAATGGCGTTTTAGTGGATCCTTAAACAAAATATACCCTTATGGAGCTCAATAATGGAAAGTCAGTTGGATAAACTAGGGAGGAATCTCAAAAGCGACGAGTAATGGACTTCGACAACAATCTATCGCCCGTCGAGACGAGATCAAAGTGAGCTGTATTTACCTGATTTGACACGATTGAGTTTCTTGTCTTCACGCACGCAATGAAATAGGAAGAGGTTTTCGCCTCTAAGAGCAAATATGTTGTTTGTTTCAATAAAATTTTCGCTGGAAAAGGATTCTGTGGTATTTTCTGGCTTTGTGAATTATAATATCATGTTGTGTATTGAATTTTCGAGCTTAAGGTTGAAATGTGATATGGGAGAAGTTTTTTAGTATTGCTCTGTAAGCAGGAAGGATTCACAGGCCTGTTGGAAGCGTGCTTGAGTTTCAACAAAATGAGCCCCAAATGTGACGCAGATGAATAATAAAGTAGCTGCTATTTCCAAAATGATGGAATTACCTGGTGATAAATAACGTCGTACGCGTCTTGGAGAGTAAATTTTGACTTTGCATAAACAAGAGTTGGGCGATTGTGATCTTTGTTTTGACTTCGCTCATTTCATTGTCAAACTTTATAACACTTCACAGAAAAAGAAACTTTCAAAAACCCGGTATCTTGCCATCATTTGACACAGATGCTTCACTGTTTGGCGAGTAAACATGCCGCGGTAACTTAATCACGGCGCCCGCTGAATTCCGGCCATGTCACTTGCAATTTACTTGAACGTAGCAAAAATCTCCGAAAATGTTTGTCGCTGATCGTAACTTTTTATATTCTATATTCACGGTTCAAAATTAATGTTGTTTTCATGCCGTAAATATTTTATTCTCGATCGACCGTCCGGGAAACTTCCTTCTGCTCTTTCTGAAAACTGTGTATCAATAGTTATTTGCTTTTTCATCAATATTTGTTTTGCATAAAGCAAGCTAACAGAATCTGTACCTTGCTGAGTTCGCATTTGTTAGCGTTAATAGTATTTTCGGTCAGATGTTTCCGTTTTTATGAGGGGTACGTTGTTTTGGTCTCCCATCCAAATACTAACCCCGCCCGGCAGGGCTTAACTTCAGTTAACTTTAGCATTAGAAAACTGTCAGATGCTCAGAGGGCACACTTGTGGTAAAAAGAAGTTGCGAGGGAACTTGAAAATTATTAACATGTCAGCCCAGAAGCCAATGTTTCTCGCTTCTCTTTTATTTGTTATTCTTCAGAGACTGGAATGCTGTATTTCAATACCACACAATTCATAGACTTTCGAAAAGTCCTTCGTCTAGATACGCGCGACTTCGTCGCTCGCTCATCCACTTCGCGTACGAAAAATCACGATTCGCTCGCCGAAACATTTTCTCCTGGGATTATCGTGAGGTCTACTTGTTGCAAGTCTACACAATTCAGTGCCGTCTGATTTTCTGTAGCACGTACCACAGGCAACCCAGTGTATGCTTCACAGAAGCATCTCGTTATTATTGGGCGAGGTTAAGGAAAATATTGTGATTTGTCAGTGGCAAGCAGATCAATTATTTGCCAAAGCTAAAGGCTCTCAGAGGCAAATAATAAATTGATCTGGGAGACACTGACAAATGCACATGTGTCACAAATCACTTTGTCAAATTTTGCAGCATCCAGGGGTTGCATTTGTTTATCATCAGTGAACCATGTTCATCTTTGTTGTTTTATCTAGACTATACCCCAGGTACAGGAGTTGTTATCTTAAAAGGACCTCACCAGAATATGTGTGGAAAGGTGAGTATTCTTATGGAAGAATTTCAAAATGTGTAACATTTTAAGCTCTGACACACTTGGCAGTAAGTAGACTGATGCCATATGACACAGAAAACTTTGTGATGTACAGAATTGTCATGACGGGTGTACCCTTCCTGCAAACACTCAGAGATCTAAATTTATTTCCTTCCTTCCTTACTTATACTTACTTTCCATCTTAAAATAAACATATTTTATTCTTATGACATAAAAATAGTAGTTAAATTTCTTGTTCATTCTCAGCTAGAAATTATGCTTAAGCTGTCACCATAGACAAGGCTGCTGCCTAAGAAAATTTCAAAGGGGCCCTCAGAGCTAAACGCTGAGAACTTAGGAGCCCAACATATGAAGTGAAAGATGTTGCTGTGAGAAATTAAGGCGCCCAGAGCCATTCTTTGGGAGCCCCAGGCTACCGGGCTCCTGTTAGGCAACAGCCTTGATAGATTTTAAATAAATGGCATGCTAATCTTTTCAAATGTATGAGGCTTTGCCTTTCATCCCTGTGAAGTTATCTCTTTCAATTCTCGATTGCTGTGGGCTGAATTAACTCTACAACACTCACACAAACACAAAGGACATATTTCAAATGCAGGAAAAATAAGTGCTGAATATTCCCTGCTAGCAGAGTTCTTCATTTGCTGGGCTGATGAGTGTGGGAAAAGAGACCTCTTCCGTGGGTTGAAACTCACTTTGATCCAACCGTCGTTAATGGAAGTTATTAATGTCAAGTATTCATTCCAGGACGGTCTGGCCAGTTTGAAATTTCTTTCTGCTTATTTTAGATTGTTGCAGTTGATGTAGACACATCCCGAATCACTATTCAATTACATCTCAGTAAAGAGGTTGGTTAAATCTTTTGCATTGATAATAGTAATAAATGTATAATAATAATAACAAGGATAATAATTTGATAACATTCTAGAACTCTAGACTTTCACTTGACTTTAGCAGCCACGTTTGTGCCCCAAAACATCAGAAAAATAGCTTCTACATAACCTCAAACTAAACCTTTAGAAATTGAGCTCAAATGTTCTTATTCAATGGTTTTTTTTTGTTCCTTGAAAGAAAAAACGTTACCACTGTTCGCATAGGTAAAAGCCAGCAGTGAAACGATTAAATTCCATTTTGATTTTTCTTCCTATTTGGACGGGTTTAGAATGTTCGACATAAGCTTGTAAAAAGCTGAAACATGAAACTAATGCAGGGTTCAATGTCTACAGGCTTGGCATAGAAACATTGAAGTCAAAAGTTTCAATTTTATTTTATCTTCTTAAACATTATGATTGTATTCATAATTAATGTATAATGGCTGGATAAATAATCCTCATGATGACTTCTTTCCTCACATACGAGATTAAAATTTATGTTAGTCATATTGTGGCTAAATTTGAAGCAATGAACTTTTCAAACTTTACCCAGAGAATTTTTTTCCCCCGGGGTAGTATTGTCAACTAGAGGTCAATTGCAGTCCAACTTGGCTTTTGTCGGCCATGTTTTCGCAGAGCTGCAAACATGTTTTCAGCTCGCTTTATTATCGATGCATTCCTTGACCATATTAGGTACAGAAGGTATAAACTGATAACCTGAGTCAGTGAAAATGCTGGAAAATCTGGTATCCGTAGTTCAGTTTTTAATAATTGTCTGTATTCCAGGATGCGAGTGATTTTGAGCAAGAGGACACTTCGTGACGCTTATCAAAATTGATGCACATTTCTGGACTGATTTTCAGTCCAATATAGAGCTTCTATTTTGATTTTACATACCCTAGTTTTTGTGTGAATTTGTGGGGAAATTATTTCCCAACAGTGCTTTTATGCCAACAAATTTACCAATATCTGGCTAGTGACTGCTCTTAAAATGAAGTGTCTTTGCTTAATTGACCCAGTGATGGCATTGATCTTTTCCAGAATATTACATTACACCAATTTAATACAAGACTGGTAGATGATGATGAATACAAAACTCTATTAAGACAAGGTACTTGTGCGATGAAGGAGAAGTGTCCCTCACACTTACTGGACAATTTAAGCAATAATAACCTGAAAAGTTCAGATGGATTAAACGGAATTCAAACCTTTGAGAGGGTTTGATCCAATGAGAGACCTCATGAACAGTGGTCATGCGCTCCAGTCCCATTGAAGTCCCTTGAATTTTTCAGGTGTCTTTAAAAGAGAGACGATTGCTTAAATACTCCAGATGAATGCGAGGATCATCTCTCCCTTTGGTCTGTATCCCGCACTTCGAATACATGCAGGTTTTTCTCCGGGTACTCCGGTTTCCCCTCTCTTGAAAAACCAAAATTTGATTTGATTTGCGTTAACTTGTTAATTTCAATTTCAAGTGTTCCCGATTAGTGCTCTACGGCGCTAGAAGATTAGACACTTAAATAAAGTTCCTTTCCTTTTTTACGTTTGGTTTGATGCCAGTTTTCTTGCCTGATCCATAAATACCTCACCCATTGCTAAGAGGGGATCTCAAAAGCGTAACCTCATCATTTTTTCTTTGATCAGCTTTGAATTCAGCACCGAAGTTTGAAGATGCTTTTCATAATTAGCTTATCTTTGGCGTAGGGTCGTACCTCATGTTGAACACTATATTTCATTGGCTGTATGGTGTCGTACTTCCTTTTGTTTTGTGTGATAAAACCTTTCTTATCTTTGTTCGTTCTATTGTTTTTTTTTTTGGCCAATCCTGCATGAAGCCCGTTCAATGAGATACGATACGACCCTATCTTTGAGATTTTTTGCCTTGTATTCATTTCTCACAGTGTCGTATCCCACCACTGCCTATCAATGGTAACGAACCATCTTATTCTTGGTTTGCACTCACGTGATTAGACGGTTATATTGACGTACAAAACAAAAGCAAAATGTCGCTCGCGTTTTGCATAATTTTAAAGCCAAATTCCCAAGAGACTTTTTCGCTATAATTTAGTAGACCAACGTGGCCGCCAATGACGTCAGGTACAAGCCAAGAACTGTTTGAGAATAGTGGGGAAGGAGTGGGGGTGGGGGGGGGGGGGGTAGTGGTTGCCTATCAGTATTTGTGTTCAGGGTGCACTAGTCTTGTGAATCCCCAACTGTATCGGGTCGTGTCGGCAATGAGTCGTTCCGCTCAAGTGATTCACACACAATCAAGTCGATTCGCCAACACAGTGATCGTGCACACTTACGGCGCTTTCCATTTTACAGAACCGTCCGGCCAGACCGGGCTTTTGGAAGGAATAACTCTAGAACGTCTTCAAATTAACACACTTCGAGGATGATATATACTCCTTCAGAAGAATGCGAGGGATTATCATGCAAGTTTTCCTTCAAATTGTTTCATTTTCTTTGCAAACTGACGGATCTGGCCGGCCAGTTCTGATAAAAGGAAAGCGCCCTTAGGTTGATTCGCCAACACACGTTAAGTCATTCATTACATAGCGAAATAGTAATCTTATTAATAAGATATGTTTCCAACTGTCAGTGATGACTGAGGCCGAGTGAGAGGGATAAGCCGAGTTTTAGAAGCGCATAAAATGTATTGGAATGGTGTCATGAGAATCTGAGCATTTCCTTTGTAGGTCATTTGTGAAATTAGGTAGCTAGAGTCGAAAGAACAAAGTGGAACGACACCTTGACACCTTCAGTGCAATCCAACCTGACCAAATAGTCGCAACGCGTCCTCTTCCTTTCAAATATGAAGGTGGTAAAAACCGAAACCTCTTCGAAAATTACGTTTGCAATATTTCTTCTTTTTTTTTGGCGAGTCACTCTGATTAAGAGAGATTCGGACTAAGTACATTATTGTCTGGAATGCTCACTTTCATACATGTAGCTTTAAAATGAATTTTTTTTAAGTCGGCTTTATACCCATTTCACGAAATTTTCTGGCGCAAAAAGAGTTCTGGAACAATTAATTGTGGCCGATGATAACCTAACAGCACTGTTTTAGGGGACCATGTGCAAGTTACCAGCTGAGCAAGAGGAATTTTTTGCGATCACATAACGTAGTAGAAATCCTAGACAACATGGCTTAACTTCACTGATGATCACAAGAACGTGACAAATTACCATTTATAATAAAGTTTCAGCATAACGCGCGATCTGAATGGTTATAACCGCGCGTTTTTGGAGAGTACAGATGCACGGCTGACGCCACTTGTAGGATTTCGAAAATAAAGTTTTCCCAAAATTTTAGCCGAATACATGATGAAATTAAAAAAAAATCTTTATTATACAGTGTAAAACAGATAAAGAAGCCTCGCCTGTGATCTGTTCTGGGGATCTTCTTCCCATAAAGTGGACTTTGGTTCATTCATAGAGCGCAACGAACGCAGCAGCAGTTTGTTTACCAGCCACACGCATTAATGAACTTGTTATCCAAATGTTCAAGAAGAAGGGAAAACCGTCACTCGACTACGTCTCGTGTTTCCCTTACACTTCTTTCGTGCTCTAACTGCATACTTTACAGGCGAAGCAGGCGAGGCTTGTTTATTTGTTAAATGTGACAACTATGACGGCGAAACTCAGCTGAATTTATAAGGTGGTCTGCCACAGGCATCCCACGTAAATATCGGGTCTATTTTGTTTTGGTTTCGTGGCATCATTTCCTTCCGCTTTCATGGAAACGCGTTATTTTGGTAATTGCTGTATAAAAATGAAGTATATGCAGTTATCCGTCGCTACATTTCGCAAAAAATTAATCTAAGTAAGGTAAAAGCAAGAACGCGAGATTATATCAAAATGTATATTTTGTCTCTTTTGCGTTCATATTTTTCAATCCCAATCTTACTGAATCTCCCTTTTTCCCCTCTTGAAAATAATTTTTACGCCCTACAGAGAAAGCAAAAGAAAATGACAGAAGAATAGAGAAAACTAACAAAGGCCACAAGCGATCCAGAGATGGCGAGAATCATACTAGGTGAGATTAATAGAAACCTGCATTACAGGCTTCGCACTCGGCTAAATAAAGGAAATAAGCGCCTGTTATGCAGGCTAGATTAATAGATCAAGTATTTTCCCTGAGGACCTTTCGTATAATTCTTGTTACTTAGTCGGGAGAATTTGATTTGATTCTCATTTATGTATTTACCGACGGAGCGGGAGTGTATGACACGAATTTACCCAGTTCCGCAGACAATGGAATTTTTGCTGACGTCGTTGTTTACATATTACGTCACTAACACGTGATTTGCTCACAGAAGGTATCATGGTATTTACAAATTGACTTCAACTGGTAAAATAACTTCTTGAACTTTGTTAAATCTCCAGTTTCAAGCCTTTTTTGCTTTGAAAACGAGCCAGCTATCAGCCTTCAAAAACTGATGAATTCTTGGGTGGCAAAAGCACTAATGACCCTATACATTCTCGGAAAAGAATCATTGCTCAGATATTATCTGGTATATCGCGCTCAAATTTTCAGAGGTAGATCGTTACGCAATGCACTTTCAATATTCAGTACTTTATTCTCGGCTGACTGATTAGAAAACAATAGCCTTGTGCTAGTTAAGCAAAAAATGTAAACAAAGATTTCCCTATAGATAGTACAACTCCGTCACATTTTGAAAGGCACTCGAGTGACTCTGGTTAATAATATGTATACCGGTGGATTACTTTTTATCTTCCAACAGCCTTTTCGTAGCTAACTCAGATAAAGTTAGATAGATGCTAGATAATTTGTTCTCATACCATGTATTAGGTGAGAGAAATTAATGACGTTTTTGAAATTTGACCCAAAAAAATAGGTCATCGAATTAGTTTTTAATTTATTATCCAAAAAGCTAACTTTTCCCTTTTAGCAGTGCTGCTGTACCGTTGTCAGGGCAACAGTGAGGGACTCGCAGATACCCTTAAAAATTGCCTGACAATAGAATTAGACAAATATCAAATCGTTTCCCTAATGAAAGGATTGACATTGTCGGAATCCTTTTCTATTGGAACTCACTGTTACTGTTGGAAAACCCTTCGAGCCTCCGAGCCCAAAATTAATTGCGCACCGTTTCTCAATTTCGCGTAACACGAAATTATTCGCGTGATTCGTGTAAGTGCATTCAGCCAATCACGTCACACATTTGGACAAACCGTCATTTGAAACAAAAACAAACGGCCGCAATGACTTTTGGGCGAATCTGAGCGTTTAATAGGGTTTAGGAGAGGCTATAAAAGGACAGGGTTTTTTTTTGGGGGGGGGGGGGGTGGGAAACTATCTTGTTATGATTCTGATTTCGTTTTTTTGTTTAATTCCACTAAGTAAAAATCACCGTGAATCCAGCAAATACCCCAAAAAGGACAAAGACCACGACAAAGATAGATTGCACAGCGATACGCAAAAACCGAATGAAAAACCTGCGACGTGTTGGCTGTATCCCCAAACAAGAGTGAGGATTATCAGCAAGGAGTACAAGAAAGGCAAATATTACAATAAAAAGGTACTTGACTGGGAAACTATCGCAACGCTTTGGTACCCTCAATGAAATTAGAGACGTAAAGTGCCCCTAACCCTTCAACTTGTTTTTTTTTTTTTGGTAGATTTTGACATCTTTCAAGAACTCATTTTCGAAAAAAAATATTCAAAAATATTGAATCCTGAGTTTTTTTCCGAGCGCTTGAAGTTAGTGAAATTTGTAATTTTTTGCGCGCTAGAAACCCCGCTGGACAAATTATTCTCTCGTGGGCTCGTTAGGAACTAGCCAATGAGAAGCGTCTAATATCTGACACTTTTTTAGCTGTGACGTAAGAAAAGGACACCATTCCAATCTGACGTGCTATAAAGGAAGAATATCTTGGTCATAATTTGATGTAATATGTGACTAATCCAGGGTTACAATAGCAGGTCTAATAGAAGTTTACTTGCCATTCTCTTTTGTCGTATTGTAGGGGAACCTTTGTGTTCATTTTTACTGGCTCTTTTTCCAACATGGATAGTTGACCAAACGCAAACTTCAAATTCATCTTCTCTGAGGGATCGTTTTTTATGAGAGTTAAAAGGTCTTGTAAAGTCTTCATGCTTGAAATGCACTGAACATATCGAAGAAGTCTTTCCCGGGGTCCAATGTTTCCGCGTCTGATTGACGAATATTATCCATCGTTGTCTTCTTCGGCGGGCTTCAGCCCTCGGATCGCTATCAGAAGGAATCTTATGCATGCTGATTCCTTTCTGTTTATTGTTAGGGTTGCTGCATCCATAAACCACGCACTTTTCCACCATTTTCTCTGCGTTCTCCGCGAATCTTCACACATGCCAACAACTCAAACTTGCACGATGTCCTTTTCTTATTTCATGCTCGGTACATTGGCCGAGTGGGGAACTAATGCGAACGATAGGTGAAAAATAGTCAAGAATACCTTCACTTTCGTAAAAAAACCCGGATTCAATATTTTTGAAAATTTTTTTCGAAAATGAGTTTTTGAAAGATGTAAAAAATCTACCAAAAAAAAACCAAGTTGACGGGTTAGGGGCACTTTAAATATTAATGACGTGCTACAGCAGAGGGATTCTGCATCGCGTTAACTTGAAACGACAAAAGGGACAAAATGTAGGGTGTTTTTTTGGGATGGATTTCTTGCTGCTATGGTAAAAAATTACGCCACAATAATGAGAGTACCTTGCAAAGCAATAATTGATGTATCATATGGTACCACAACGCTACCGTTAAATGAAACAAAGGGAGCCTAAGCACTTCCGTTTTTGAGAGGCGGACGGTAAGCGGAAGAGAACATTTCGCGTGCCAGGACAGTGATGTCTCCCAGGGCCCAGTTGTTCAAAAGCCGATTAACAGTAATCCCAGATTAAAAATTAACCAAGGACTTTATTTCTCCACTCCCAAATGCTGTTGAATGCTGATATTCGGCTAAATTTTACATTAGAAGAAGTCAATCTTGAAAAAGAAAAATAAACAAAAGAAACTTTCACTAAAAAGTTTACAACATGAAACAAAAGTATATGCGAATCCTGGATTAAGTAAAATCGGCTTTTCAACAACCGGGCGCAAATTATTACACTAATCATCTCTAATGGAGTGAAGATACTTTGCTTGTGTGAAGACAAGTTAGACTTCACTTCCGGTTGCCTTCCTCGTCTTCTCTTGAAAAGCTGAACTGTTAAAGCAGTTGTCATCTGTATCCATGACTCGCAATATCCTGCCTTAGGGCCTCCACAAATGAGGCAAGTTGTTATCGACGACTATTTCCACTCGACAACTTAATTGAATCAACCATTGTTGGTGTTAGGAAATGCGTTCCATATCGAAAAGTTTAGTTGTCGATAACTGGCAAGTTTTGCGGGAACCTGGAAACTGAAATGGAATGCGCGTGTTGTCATCGGGCTGAAATGGAGAACCGCTGACTTTAAAAATCGTTCGTCTCGCTGCGTAGCTCACAGTAGGTGTAACTAGAGACAGCGCGTCACCCACGACTTGTTCCCTCAAAATTTCATGAAAATTACACGACGCGTGGCTTACATCGTACTTTAAAAAAATGAAGAAAAACAATCATTTTATAAAAGCTAACCATTTTTGAACAAGTGCGTAGGCTTAAACAGTGTATATCAGTGCTACAAATCCACAAATGGTCAACTTTGCGTGCATTGGAACGTTTTGCTCTGTTGATTTTGGCTTGGGTGACGCGCTGTCTCTGGTCGCTTCTGCTCACAGTCGGGAGAAAAGGAGTGATCGATAACAAAGTATCAACAACTAAAGCAGTTTTGATTTTGAAAAGGAAAACTACTTTGTTGTCGACAGCTTGATTTTTCGCTATTTATAATCGATAGCTTGATTCAAACTCGCGATGTTTTGTTACCGCGCACCGGTGGCTCAGTTGGTTGAGCATCGGGCTGTCATGCGGGAGGTCGTGGGTTCGAACCCCGGCCGGATCAACACTCAAGATCTTAAAATAACTGAGGAGAAAGTGCTGCCTTTGTAATTTCATCTGCAAATGGTTAGACTTTTAAGTCTTCTCGGATAAGGACTATAAACCGTAGGCCCCGTCTCACAAATGTCTTCTATGTTCATAAGTTCCCTGTGGGACGTTAAAGAACCCAAATACTATTCGAGAAGAGTAGAGGATAAAGTCCCCGGTGTTGTGGCTGTCCTGTTCTCTCCAGCAGAAGTGGCCGGCTTGGCGGTGATGTCTCCAAAAAGGCTTGTGGTGTATGAGGCCACCTAAGCAGAAACAGCCAGACAGGGACTTTGCCGAGTGCTGGAACATGTATATGTAGATGTAGATGTATCGGCAACTAAAAGCTTAATATCGATAACAACTAGAGACCCTTATACATTTTATACATTTTGCAACTCTCTCTGTCTTTGGCAGGTTCGTGTGGTCGATGTCGTGAGTACAGACAGCTGTGTTTGTGAAGCTGAGGAAGGAAGACTTCTTGAAGGTGGATTGAATTTCTGTTTTTGTTGCTGTTAAATGCTTGTAAGAAGCATTCTTCGGTCAAGAGTGCTTGGTTATTTTCTCTCAGTTCTTACTACAATCCTAGAGAAATATCGTTGGGTATTGTCTCAAGTTTCGGTTTTTTGGACAATTGAACAATTTGAACAATTGCCCAACAATTTCCCAACAATTTCCCAACAATTGCTCAACAATTACCCAAAAATTGCTCATGCAACAATTCTCCCTCGCCCTTCCCCGCCCGAGACAATATTGTTTGTAAAGAAGATATCCCTCAATATTGTTTGGAAGAGAGAGCGGAATCCGCAACTTGAAGATTTACTTTTTCGAAAGAATTGGTTTGGATATGGAGAGGAACGTCAAAAGTGTCTCAACAATTTTGTCAAGGGTTGTAGCTTGTTTATGAGCCAAACGTTTGCCGGATTTTCTCTTCTTTGAAAAAAATACAGAGAAAGAACGTCGAGGATTTCACCAAGTTAAACATGCGCCAATTTACTTCTGGAGTTATTCAGAATATTTTTAGATGTACTTTTATGTACAGTTAAATTACTTTCTTGGAGCACTTGCTCAACGCCCAATTATAATTGGCTCTTATGTCCAGCACTGCCCGCGCGTGCTTTTGCACGTGCTGATAACAACTCGACCCAGGTTAAGAAATTAAGCTTAGAGAGGGCTTATCGTGAGACCTGTTATACGGATGAGAGAAGTCTTTACGTCTTTTCCTGTATAAAATATTCCGCAATTTCTTTTTGAAAGAATGCAGGACTTAAGGTTTTTCATTTTTTTTATGCAAATGTGTGCACTTCTTCTTGCTTAGATGTACCACAGTCAGCCTTGGAGACTGTCGTACCTAGGGCGCTGGATTCCCACGTTAGAATAGTTAAAGGTCGCCACAGAGGACAGGTAAGAAAGAAGGAAAAAGACCTTACTGGTTAATCAAGCTTTGCCGTTATGATTTTTTTGGGGGGAGTGGGTGCGGGAGGGAGGAAAAGGTATTTGTATTGTATTTGCCATCAGATAATTCTTAAACACAAGGTCGCTCTTTAAAAGGGGGCGCTTCATTTCCTTTTTTTTTTTTTCTTCGAATATACTCAAACATGACTAATGATAAAAGCTGACGATCAACCAACAAAGCAAAGAGGAATAATAGATACTTTCATGGCAGCAAGAGTGATTTAGGATTCTGAAAAAGAACGACAGATCATCTCTTATCACATAGTGTGGACGCATTGCCGTAAGGAGCTTTCTATTGCACAAATTGTCAGAGAGGTCTGTATGCGCGCACTGTTGATTAAAAAATCATCCGCCCACCTGCAGATACCTATGACATCTCGCCTCTTGTGTCTTTGTGTTTAAAAGCTGGTCTTACGCCCAGATGGGTGGGGTGGGTAATAAAATGATCGCACTCAGCAGACACTGAGGAAGATTCAGGACCGTTTCACGCCGTATTGGTGTGCGCATGCTCGTAGGCTACCCATAATTAAAAACGAAAAAACCGATGGTCCCAAATTATCATTCTCACTTTCGGCTTAAGTTTATTTAAGGGCTATATCCCAGTACACTCGCAACATGAGCAAAGATTCTTCATGTATTTCGAACTTTTAAAAGGTTTCCCTAGTTCCTAGTCCTCCATTTGTTTCGAATATGGAAAATTTTGAAGAGGTTTATTTTTCGATGGTGATTTGGGGATACTCGGAAAAAAATCCGAATGCTCGTTTACCGAAGTCGAACTTACGACCTTCCGATCACTAGTGCAGTCGTGAAAATGCTACGATTCGGCAATTTAGATCCTAGCAGTGTGGTAGAGCATCCCATCTAGTAATCGCAAGGTTGTAGGTGTTCGACTCCTGCAAAGGAGCACTCGGGTTTTTCCGATGGTGACTCGTCGATACTCGGAAAACAACCCGAGTGCTCCTTTGCAGGAGTCGAACCCACAACCTTCCGATTGCTCGATATGGTACTTTAAATTGTCGAAATGTTGCATTTTCACGATTGCACTAGTAAGGTTGTAAGTTCGACTCAGGTAGAGGGACATTCGGGTTTTTTCCGAGTATCGACGAGTGACCATCGAAAAAAAATAAATCTCTTCATTTTTTTCATTGACCGGGGTTGACATGTAACATCGCTTTCAGTAGGATGGAGAATTTTGTTGTGGTGCAGCATTGTTAAAATTTTGATATAAAGTGTTTTTTTTTTTCTTTTTAGCTGGCGATATTACTGGAGCGAGACACTTCCAATTATAGCGCCGTTATTCAACTCTTGCTGGACAAGAGTGTTTGTACTGTAGACTATGATGACATCTGTGAGCACACGGGGGATGCTAACGACTTCTAATATCACAGTCGCAATAGACTATGAAAAAGGAGATTCTTTGATTGCAGATAACGTCACACCAGCCATGTTAGTGGAAAGAGCAATAGCAAAAACGGCTCTTGGGAATTTGACTCTATTATTGTGCAAAATTTGAGCTACATTTTCCCATTGTTTTGGCACCAACATGGCCGCCTTATCACGTGAGTGCAATCAAAGAAGAGTTGGGAGCGTAAAGGGACACTTTCATGAGCTGCGCATGCTCTCTAGCCGCCATCATGGATTCACGCGTGAGTCACGTATATTCGCCGGAGTTTCTCCTTTGTCCACCATGGCCCTTCCCAATGGACACCATTTTGAATTTGTCGATTCAAGTTGAAAAAAGTTAACCTAACACAAGACGCTAGCGCATGCGCTTCTCGTGACAGTTTCCCTTTAAGGCCCGTTTTAAATGTCGCATTTCACATGTGCCGATTCTAATGCAAATGAGAAAAATCTATTGCTTTTGCTCATTTGCATTAGATTCGGCACATGTGAAATGTGACGTTTAAAACGGGCCTAAGCGAGGCGACAATGACGGCTTCGAGAACACCCAATTGATGAGGAAAAACAATAGTTCACGAGCACCTGACGATGCATTTCCAATTTTCTTTTTAAACACACGCCGGTCATATTAATTTTATTTTTGGAATGTTGGTACACACTTGCCGTGCCGAACGACCAGTAATAATCGCGAAATTCTTACAATGATGGGAAATAATATCGTCGTCGTTGTCGTCCTTGCTTTAAGCTCTCTGTTATCCAAGACAACGGAGAGAGATGATACCACAGCAGTCACCCACGTCATCCACTTGATCAATTGAACGCATCGGAAAAGATGCGGGAAAACAATGGTTTGCC
>NC_090875.1:36066188-36076188 GCF_036669935.1 Montipora foliosa
TGACTACCTTTAAGCGAGTTCTCCGACGAGATGTTACCATTTCCCGACGATTTTTCTTCGGAGCCCGAGGCGTTTTCCGACGAGCTGGCTGCCAGAGTAGCAACAGTACACCGTCCTTGAGCCGCTTCAGACGCAGTGAGGAATGTTGCAGTGGATCGCGGCGATTCTCTGCTCGTCTGTGTACTACTAGAACTTGATAATTTTAAAGGAATATAGCTTATTTCCTGGTTAAATGCTCTAGAGTTCGACTCATCAGAACAATCGGCTCCAAATGGCCCTGTAAACTGTGACCTCCTTCGCGACCTCTTCTTACCGCACGACAAAGTGTTATATTGAATAAATAACCATACCATCGATGTTACCACAATGGACGCCACCACCGCCACAACAATTATTCCTAGAAATGTCTTCTTGTCATACTTCACGTATTTCGAACTGTTGAACTTATCACTCTTGACAACGCTGGTGTATTTTTCTGAAAAAAAAACAAAAACAAAAAAAAATTGTTTGCAGGACATGAGAAAAGCGTACTTGGGGTGGTTTTTTCCGCTTGCAATTATCTTATCCAAACAATCACTTGCACGAATAACAAGCAAGAATGCGGCTACATTTCACAAGGTGCAAAGATGATGTTTACACAACGGCCCACAGAAGATTAGGTTCTTTCAAGACAACAAGCGATTGATCGGGGAATGAATTTCTCTCTCAAGACCAACTGGCCAGCCAATCTTACCAGAGATAGGCAGAGCTGGAGTGTCGAGGGCAGCTCCTTTGTCTGAGAACAAATTGGCCGTTTGCATGACCGGGACACGTGACCTTGTCAATCATAAAAAATGGTGCCGGTACAAAATGGATGCCAGAAATGGAAAGAGCGTGATGAAATAAGTAAGCATGTCAATTTTGAGGCCCCTGACATTTAGGTGAGGGGTTTTACATTGATTTTAATGCCTAAAAATTTTTGAGCAGATGCTGGATGACAAGCTTAGCCATCCAGCACAGAATTCTTTAAAGGGAACCTCCACTAAAACAGGAATATATCTTTAAAATAGTTAACATAATGCTCACAATCAAAATTGTTTGGACGTTTTCCAATGGGAGCGTTTGTAATAAATTTTAAAAAAGGTTGTTTTGGTTTCCCGGGCGCCGCCATCTTGAATAATTGTGACGTGTCATGGTTGCCCTATTGTTTTAAAACAAAAGCTCTTTGTGCAAATACAAAAGAGCAACCATAACACGTCACAATTATTCAAGATGGCGGCGCCCAGGAAATTTGAAAACCAAAACAAGCGTTTTTGAAATTCAGTTATTTCGGATACAAACGATTCCATTGGAAAACGTTTGAACAATTTTGATTGTAAACATTATGTTAAATATTTTGAAGTTGTATTCTTTTTTTAGTGGAGGTTTCCTTTAACATTTCTCAACTTTTCAAACCGCTCTAAAATCACACACTTAAATCTCAGTAGCCTCAAAATTGACAACCTTACTAATTTCATCTCGCTCTTTCCGTAGCACGACCATTTTCTAATGATTACCCAAGGTCAGGTGACACGGTCATGCAAGGGGACTATTCTTTTCAGTTGCAAAGAATCACAATCTTACATACCGGTTTCTATGGTGACCTCCATGGTGCGTTTGACATTCCCTTGCGAATTAGAGGCCTCACAAGCATAACTACCCTCATCTTCATCTTTGACCTGCGCAATCGAGAGCAGTTGTCCTGCCTCTGAAATCACAACGTGCTCGCTGCTCTTTACTTCGTTTCCATCTCTGAACCAGACCACCGACGGTTTCGGAGCACCACGCACGAAACATTCCAAAACCATACTGTCACCTATTGATACTGTAATCTCTCGCCTCAGGGAACGGATAAAACGAGGTGGTTCTGTCGGAAATACAAAGTGTTACATAGACCATGTAAGAGGAATCGGCTGTTTTTGACTTAAGCTAAGCTCGATAATTCTGAAACTATTTGTTTGAGCAGGTTGAAGTTTTGGCAGCTATTCAGCTGATGTGGACCTGCTATACCCACCCACCCATATACACACAGAGGACAGCCACAACACCGGGAACTTCATCCCATACTCTTCTCGAATAGTGTGTGGGTTCTTTAACGTCCCACAGGGAACTAATGAACATGGAAGATATTTGTGAGACGGGGCCTACGGTTTCTAGTCCTTATCCGAGAAGACTTGAATGTCTAACCATTTGTGGATGTAATTACAAAGGCAGCACTTTCTCCTCAGTTATTATAAGACCCTGAGTGTTTTTCGTTTTGTTTTTTTGTTTACGCAATGTGATCGCTTACTTCACTTTTGTTAACAAATACCGATAAATAAGCCACTTTCGAAAATACCATAATTTTGTTTTAATTTTAATGTTGATTAGTTAATTAAATTTTTTTGGTTACAGATACTAGCATACATAACTTACACACAGTACTTATTACAGTTCTTTACAAAAAAAAAACATGCTGGGCTATTGACAATTGACAAGGCCACAAGTGAGTTCGACTCCGGCCGGACCAACACTCAGGGTCTTGTAGATAACTCTTGTCAATTGTCAAGACCCTGAGTGTTGGTCCGGCCGGAGTCGAAGTCACGACCTCCCGCATGGCAGCCCGGTGCTCAACGAACTCAGCCACCGGTGGGCGGTCTGTGATAAAAATAGCACACCAGTTGTATTTTCGAAGCGACTCCTCAATGGCCGAAAGTAATTGCCAACTCGCTTTAGCTACCTGGTTCGGTGGCTCAAATGTAATGAGAATTCTATTGAAATTTGCCCAACTTTAAGCGAGGAACTGTTTTCATGGAGCTTTCCGCTGTCACTCGCGAAGCGACCTGACCAACCGCTCGTGAAAACACGGCCATTGTCTTGGTTAAACAAAAACAGGTAGGCGAAGACCACAAGGGAGGACGTGCTCGAAGTGAAGTGAAGTGAAGTGTTAATTAACCCCGCATAATCCAGTACTACTATAGTTCAACCCGACAAACCGTAGTCAATCAAGGCTGAATGCTGACTCTACACAGTACTTCCGTCTCTCACCTAGCACAGTGACAAATGCTGAAGCATTAACCGAACCAGCTTCGTTGGTAGCACTGCAGGTATATTTTCCAGTGTCCACATATGTAGCATTCTTAATCTCACAAACTTCGCTTCCATCATTATACAGGATTCTCCGATCATCTGCGGCAGGGAAACTTGCTCCGCCATCTTTTTGCCACGAGAGCGTGGGGATTGGGTGACCCTGTGCTTTGCAGTGCAATTGGATGGTCTTGCCGGCCTCAACAAAGACGTTTTCAGGCTTCTTTGTTAGTTTTGGAAAAACTGGAAAACGATGAAAAGAGAACATGGTTTAAACCTACGATAGCAAGAAAAACAGTAAAATTGACGCACAGTACAAGAGCCTCATAAATCCAGCTTGGAATTTGCAACTTAGTCGCCCGTCTTCAGACGAACAAAAGTTTGGCACAAAATTTAGAAAAAGGGTATTGTATGTTATGAAAGTAATTCTTTACAGAATGTGAAATATGACTGATGGAGAGATAGTAATCCACAGAGAGGGTAATTTTTGTCTAATGCACCAAATTTCGTTGAAAAAAATTCGTCCTGTCCTAGAAAAGCAGAGTTCTTCGACGCCAAAACAGGAGGCTAGTGTGAAATCTGGGCGAGCCAAGAAAATACAAGAATACATTTTTGAACTGCTTCCGTTTTTGAAGGGCTTTAAAAAAATTCCTCAAAAAGCGTGACCCTCGGGAGTCCGAACAAAGGTTCAAATTGTGAAAGGAGAACATCAGCAAACATGAGGAGAAAACCGGAGAACCCAGAGAAAAACCTCTCGGAGCAGAATAAAGAACTGACAACAAACTTTGCCCACATATTGCTACGAGTCCAGAATCGAACCCTGGCCACAGTGACTTTAATAATGACTTGTGCAGTGACTTTAACATATGACAAAACACCGCGCTTTTACCGATATAATGTCACTGAACGTGATGTATTATCAACCATTTGATAGGTCAATGGGCTTATGAATTGTTAATGAGATTTTGAAGTAATATTACAAAAACGAGTGCGAGTGATTCATTGGATTTCCAAACGCACGAAAACATTTGAAACCACGAGGACGCAGGCGTTTTTGAAATACTACTTCAAATTCATTCAAACCAGAGTAGTATCGAACTACGTCTGATTGTCAACCCCGGATGCAGCATGAACCTTGACTTTCGAAATCACTACCGGTTGAGTTCTAACGGCATATGCAGCAACTGTACGAGTGAAACCAACCTAACACAGTGATCTGTGCCATCTTGGATTGCACTGGTGCAAGCTGTGCTGAATACGCTACACACTGATAAAATCCATTGTCTCTTCTTGAAACTGAGGATAGGTGCAGTTCACTTGAGTACGTTGCTAGGTTACCATCCTTGGACTGAAAGTCAGAGAACGAGAGAGAGAAATGAGAATTAGGTCCTTCGGGATTTGTAGTACACTTTTCACGAAATACACTTAAAGTGGAACATATCTCATTACATGTCCTCTCGACATAATTACTCCAATGATATTTGCTTTCGCCGTCGGTTGCATTAGAGGCGTCCAATTTGCTGTTACGCAATACGTCATCGTTGCAGTTGGAAGAAGAGGTTCGCTTTGACGAAGGGATAATGCATGAAACGTCGACTTTTTTAATCTGTCTATGATCATCATTCATTGCATTTTACAGACCTATTTTATGACTAAATTTTTATGAATAGCTGATGGTGTAGAGATTAATATTACCTGGCTAACTCTTACAAAACCTCTGGTCAATGGCTTGTTATTTTTTGTCCAGTTCACTGTGATTGAGTGGTTCTTCGGTGACACTATGCATTGTAGTGTAACATTTTGACCCAACAGGACCTTGCGTCCACGTGGATGTTCGATTACCTCTGGTTTGGAGTCATTTGCATCTGTATGTGAACAAGCACAATCGTTGGTTTAGCACAGAGGTGAATGTGATTATTAACCATTTCATTCCCACGATCAAAACACTGATTCTCCTAACTAGTACAATGGATTTCTTTGTTGCATAGTCATGAGAATTTGGTGTCACACCTCTTAATTACAGGCTACGTTCATCCTACAGGCATTGTGTGCCATGAAACAACTTTATATATGAAAATCCCGCAAAAGCTGAAATTTATCCAATGAGATCGCTACGATAAGCAATGCGAATTTGAATGAATGCCACACATGTTACAAGGGTGCTGATTTTCAACTCATTTCCAGGAGGTTTTCCTCCTTTTCACTTCATCCCTCATCAAAAACCAATATTTCCTCAACCTCGTCCCCACGGTCTCTCTTGTAACCGGTTACAATAAAGACCCTGGGAACAAGTTTAACATTTCCTTTGAATCTGATTTAGTTAGATTTCATTTGTAGACACCTCACCAATCGGTAGAGCAACTGTGTTTGGTTGCGCAAGTTAAACGGGAACCTCCCCTCCAAAAAATAATAACTTTAAACCCCAGAAAATAATGTGCACAATCAAAATAATTTGAGATTTTTTTCCAAGAAAGAGTTTGCATCCGAAAAAAAGTGAATTTCTGAATCGCTTATTTTTGTTCTCGAATTTCCCGGGAGCCACCATCTTGAATAATTGTGACGTGTTACGGTTGCCCTAATGTTACAAAAGAAAGGGTCTTGTGTCGGAACAATGGGACAACACAATTATTCAAGATGGCAGCGCACGGGAAATAAGCGATTCTAAAACTCACTTTCCCGGTACAAAAAATGTGTAAATGTTCATTACATGGACTTGACATCAAGTCCTGAGTTTACTGGAACTTACCACAAACGAAGTCAGACGCAGAGAGGTTGAAAATGCTCCTACTGGTCAGATGCAAAGGATACAAACACAAGGCTCGTGGCTTTAATCTTTTTCTTAGAAGCCACAACGGAAGCCAACTCAGCTTACAATCACAAACAAGTGAATCTGTGTTTAAATATCTGCAAAGAAACAAGTATTGAAAAATTGAGAGCTGTAAGAAAGGACTTTAAATCGTGTACCTCTCAGTTATTTAAATTTATTTGCTGAGGTGTATGTAGCTAACCTGAACAGGGCAATAGACCATTTCACAGTTCTGTGCTTAGTTACCAGGCCTTTAAATAAAAGCGAGGCTGTAGTTGACCTTGCTTTGATACAAATCTCATTGCTTTTCTTATGTAAATCACGTTGTTGTAATGCTAGTGAGTTTCTATTTACACAAGAAAAGCAGTGAGGTTTGTATCAAAGCAAGGTCAACTCCAGCCTCGCTTTTATTCAAAGGCCTGGTAACTGAGCACCGAACTGTAAAATGGCCTATAGACCGTATTCATAAATGGCGACCAATTTATAATTCTTTTGTTGAAGTGCAAATTAGCCTACCAAGCCTCGATACCATACAGTGAATTGAAAAGAATTCTTGCTCTAAAATGAGGCTTGGTAGGCTAATTTGCACGTGGACAAAAAAATTTTAAATGTGACCGCCATTTATGAATAAGGTCTATAGGTTCAGGCTTTTGACAGTGAGCCCAAATGTGGTGTCTCATGAGCAAATCACTTTCATTGTTGTTGAGTCCGATTTCATTTATTTGATTTTGATTTCATCTGATTAAAGTCTTCAAATATTCTACAGAAAGACAACCGTTTTTAAGTGACTGAGACCATTATCAAGTTGATATGTCCACACATGCCCCTAATTACATGCACGCAGATTTCAATAAGCGTCACGAAGTGTTCCCTTGCTCTTCTCCCCATCTTCAACATTACTCCCAGGTGACCTGGTAATACGTAATTCGGAGGACTGGGAAGAAAAATTTTAACGCCATATCCCACAACCGCGCGCGGCCTTAGGTGTTGTTTCCAAACACCCTGCAGTATTTCCATCGCCAAAACTCACCAGATCATTCCGTATCTACCACATTTCCTGTTACTGAATGAACATTCAAGTAGACCCGACGAGCTCTAACCTCGCCTCTGCCATGTTGAATTCGAAAATAAGGCCGCACGCAGTTGTGGGATAGGGCGTTACAATTTTTCTCCCCAGTCCTCCGAATTACGTCACCAGATCACCTTTTCGTGTCTCGGAATACAGACAATTAATGTCACTAAGTGTCCCCCAAATGTTGCTCCTCAAATAAAGATAAACAGCGGCATTTATCGTAAGCCAAAAATAACGCTAACCTTTACCCTCCCCTTATTGTGGAAAAACAGGGAGCAAATGCTTAGACTTAAGGAGGCTCGAAAAAGTTTCTCCTTTTTTCAAACAAATAAACATATTCTGTCCTTAGATACAGTTAGGGTAATCATATCAAGACGAAATTTGGCAAGGGTAGATTTCCCACATCACAATTTCCTCAAAAATAATGTTACCATGGCAACGATATAAGCCATTTCTTCGAGCCTTAAAATCAAGATGTATAGTCTTTATTGAAAAAAACGGGACGGTGAAATCTTCCTATTCAGCGTTACCAGAGAATGTTAGAAATATCTCTAAGATATTAAAAATTCAAAAAAATCAGTACGCCAGTTTTTCAGAAAAATCAGTTTTTTTGAAATGTCTCTTTTTTTTTTCACCTATAGAATTTTTGTAAATTTGAAAGACAAACGTTTTAATTTAATCTAAGCTAACACAGAAAAAAATGAATAAAATCCACCGTCCGGAAGAAGAGATATAAACGAGTAAAGTTGCAAAATAAGGACAAATGAAGGGGTTACAAGATCAGCATTTACGCATGCGTCATTCGCTCATTCGAGTGCACGCGCGAGTGGAGCTACAGGCCAACACAAACGGATTTAAGTAACCATTAAACCGTTTGTGTACAATTTTCGTAGTTTTCGTGAATATGAGATGTCTATTTGTATTCCATATACATAGGAATTAGAAGAAAGGTCAGCCAAATTAGCGGTATTTGTTTATTTCTGGTGACCCATTTTGAATCATGAGCTGATGCGAGCAGCTTCTAATAATAATATAATACCAACTTTTATTCATTCAATACAATGATAGGGATACCAGAGGTTATCCCTGTACGAGGGTATTCACCCGGATGTTATTGATTTAGAGTCGATTTTGATGAGGGAAGAAAACCGGAGCAGTACCCGGAGAAAAACCCTCGGAGTCAGATTGAGATCGACTGAAACTCGGCCCACATACGACCTCGAAGTTAGAGTAGAACCTGGGTTGCAGAGATGGGAGTCGCGGTTGATAACCACTAAGCCACCCTGAATTGCGTGTGTGGCTTTCGCGCGCGCGCTCAGCTGAAAACCCTTTCGAGTCTCCTTAAAGGGACACTTGTGTTGGATGTCAAAATTGAGCGTGCATCTAATAGGCCATTTCCGAGTTCATGTCTGCCTCCTCTTCAAAGCGAGTCTAAGTGCGAAGTTTTTGTTATGAAAATTAGTTTTCATTCATATGTAAAGTAGAACTAATTACCATCACAAAAACTTCGCACTTAGACTCGCTTTGAAGACGAGGCAGACATGAACTCGGAAATGGCCTATTGGATGTCAAAATTGAGCGTGCATCTAATTGGATGTCAAAATTGAGCGTGCATCTAATTAGGGTAATTTCTGGACATAAGTTGTATCGAGAGTAAAATAATTACCCCAGAAGCAACAGGAAGGCAGAGGCAAAAATCCGTTAAGACGATTTTTAAAGAAACATTGTTTTAAAGCTGTTATTAAATTATTTCATTTTTTAAACAGGAATAAAACGGTTTTTTTTTTCAAAATAGCGATGGGAATGGACTGGTGGAGAGGGAATGTATCAGGGATAGTATTACAACTAATATACGTTGGGGTGGGCAAGTTAACTTATCATTTTATTCCTCTTTAATTTTTATATTGTACACGTCCACATTTTAACTAGGTTTTAAAAACCTATATGTTCGCGTTGGAATAAAGTATTGTATTTTATTGTATTGTCCCACTCACAGATATTGAAGGGTTTTCATTTCCAAGAATGCATCTTTGTCAATAGATGAGATGATATTTGCAGAGAGATTCCTAAAGGAATGAAACCACAGTAAATCACAAAGTCGAGCCTCGATAATAGGGAGTTTAAGAAACGAACATTTCTCTCCCGTACTCGTCAAAACTACTACATGAAATTACCAAATTTGAGGTTTTGACAACAACGTGGACAAACTACAGTGAATCTTTCAGTCTCGCTCTTTTACTTCAAATCCGTCCGTACCAATCCAGTTATAGGACACTTCGAACATACTGTATAATGTAAACAAGATTGAATAATCTCGAAATACTTAGAATAGCTCAAACGTATATTTTGAAGTGACGTTTTCGTCCCCGTAGCCGTCGTGGTTTCTTAAACTCCGTAATTACTTGGGATATCTTAAGACATACGTTTCTTTTATTTGCCAGTTGTGTAAAATCATGTCTCCTTTTGGCATTATGACAGCACTATCCCATATGCAGCTTCTTGGTGTAATTTTGATAAGACATTAAAGATGTCCAGTGCGGGACATCACCTCTCGTTATGGCCCCAAGCTGATTTTGTGTATAGTTTTACCAATCACTAGCTCCTACTCGCTCTGCAACTTAATGTTAATGCAGACATTACTCTTAAACAGCACAACTCAAAGCTTCGTGGGAAAAAAATGTTACAAACTACAGAGATAAACTTCGAAAAAAATGTTACGATGGACAGTTCAAAAATCCCAATTGCGAGCCATCCCTGTCTCCTTTTCGTGACGTCTCGTAATTGGAATGTCATCTCGCCATTAGTTAAGTCGCCACCAAAAAGACTGAGTTATCTCGCTACCAAGCAAATACTAAGCAATTTGAACACCACCTCACATAAACGACAGAAACTATAGCAAACCACGCGGCAGGTACAAAAAACAGGTCACTGGTCAAAAGTCACAGGTCATTGTTTTACCAACACCAAAACAATCCTAAACATTCATTAAAGCTAACTTGTAAACAGTTAAAGGGTTGTTTCTGTACTGGTAAATCAAT
>NC_090875.1:36081188-36116188 GCF_036669935.1 Montipora foliosa
AAATGTCAAACATTACTCTCAAGCTTTGCATCTAAATAAAAAAAAATGTTTGGGATCCAATAATCAACAGCAGCCAATCATGCACTAAATTTGGCACGTAATATTTATAACTGGTAAAACTAACAGTGTGTATGAATCTGACTGGGCATGTGTAATATTTGTGAAATACATTGTACAGTACCGCTCAAAAGTAAGTTACCAGTCTCGTCTCGTTTCTCACGAGACTCTTGTTTCACAATAATACACTGCCGCCAACCGCATTTCCCATTACACTTTTAGAGTTACGTGCTCCGTTTTGGAGTGCAAGCTTCTTTGTGAACATGACACAGACAAGACACTCATCCCATGAGACTCTCTTCTCGCAAGAGGGTGGTAACTTTCTTTTGATTGGTACTGTAGGAGTCACAGCCACAAGGAAGCATCATTTATTTACCATGAAAAAAGATGACAAAACTACAAGAAACACATCAATATTGAATGAGACTCACAGCTCTCTAAGAAGAAGTACTGATCTCCAATCTCCTTTGCTTGTTTCAATTGCACGGATGCGATTGCTATTCAAACTTCTGCAAGTGAAATTAAGCAATACACCACTCAAAGTCAAGTTAACAGATGACAATATTTTTCTTGACATGCCTCGTATTACAAAAATATTAACCTCTTACTAACCTAGTGCAAGGGCCGTAACTGGGGAATATTGGCCCAAGGTCGTAGTCCGTACAAAAATGACTAAGGGCCAACAATCAGCAGTATGGTCCCAAACAAGTGAGGTTAGTAAGTTGTTTATTAAATATTACGGCATTGTTTCCTTGAGTGATTGCACTTTTCTCCGCTTGGTGAATCTTCGGGTATCATCGTCTTCCATCAGCAAACTTTGAACAGTAACCTTTGACATGTAAAACTTAATTCCTCTTGCTATAATTATTATTGTACTGTTATGACGAAAAAATTAAATTCTGCCTTTTTTAAAAACTTTTTGTTTCACTCAACTTAAATTTCTCAAGAGAGAGAAAAAAATAATGAGGAAATGGACCATTTCCATGGTAATGGTCCATACTGTAAACTTCCAACCAGAGTGCTCCATTTGGTGAGAGAATTGCTCTCCATATAATGAACTAATTTATCTGATCCATTTAAAATTTCTTTCACTTCCCATTCACAAAATTTTAAAAATAAGATTTGCTGTTGTTGTTCAACAGCAATGATTCGCAGTTGATTCATAGTTTTCAATGTTGGTTTCACAAAAAAAATTGGCCTATGAAAGCAAATGTGGCAAGACTGTTATAACTTTGTTTTGGTACCATTTGCACTGTGTACTTAATATCATTAGCAAATGCAGACAATGGAAATTAACTAATCCCTTAAAATTTGATTATGACAGGCTTGAATGCTACCCGCATAATTCTTTGAAGTTTTTCCCTTTAATGCTGTGGTTTGTCTCGGTAGTGTAGTGGATGAGTGTGTTTCCTCTTCGCCCATTGATCTGAGTTTGATATCATTCATTCAACTTTAGGAGGTGGTATGGCCCAGTGGTTGGGGTGCTGGGTTTGCATGCAGTTGCCTCGGGTTCAAATCTCATTCTATCTTCTGGTTTGGATTTGTTTCCAGTTGTCCCGGATTCAACTCCACCACGCTTTGTAATTAGGCAACTGATTGCCTCCTGCCAGTTGGGATTCTTAATCATGTTTCTGTCAAGTTTGAGTTGTTTCTTTCAGATGATTAAAAAGTGGGGTGCCTGTAAACTTTGTAGCTTGATAGCTAAGTGCACTTCCACTATAAACAAAGCATTTACATTTTTTGTGTTTTTGAGAGAAATCAGTGACATGCAGTGACATTGAAAGGAGCTGGGATGGCGCAGTGGTGAGAGCACTCGCCTTCCACCAGTATGACCCAGGTTCGATTTTTGGTAGTTGGGAGCGCAAAGACGATTTCTTGTTTTTTAATCACGTCCTGCTTATTGCTAAGCAGTACGTATATTATTGTAGAATCAACGCTCTCGTACCATCTCTCCGAGTATGTACTTCCAGAATTTAAGCTGTTTATGAGTTGGAGACTGCTATTTCAAAAAGTGGAAAGAGTTTGGCTTTTCATCTTCAAAAGTGGGGCAAGTATTGTAGACAAGGGCAATAACGTATTGCGGAAGTGTTCACAATCCTCGCGACCTCGTCGAAACGTGTTAACTTAATATTCTCAGTTTGTTGTTATCAGCTTAGGTAGCCTAAATGTAGTTTGTGCGTGTGTGTGTTATAGCTTAGTGTTGTCCTAATGTAGTCATTTGTTCTGTTATTACTAAACGTAAATAATAAAAACAAATAAAATACAAAAAAAAAAAAGGTTCGATTCCCAGATTCAACACCATATGTGGGTTGAGTTTGTAGGTTCCCTAATCTGCTCTGAGAGGTTTTTCTCTGGGCGCTCAGGTTTTCCCCTTTCCCCAAAAACCAACCTATCATTGATATGGACTGATTTCATTCTACTTGATTTCTGTACAGTCTCCTCAATATTATTAGTGTCCCACCGCTAAATACAGTTGACACATAAATGAAGTTGTTGATCATCAACATCATCTTCATCAAATTTCCAACCTCTCCTAACAGAGGAACAACCTTGCTGGACTGGCTAATTGTTTAGAAACTTAATCTTTGAAAATTAGGAACATTAATATTATTGTACACTGTAGGAATTACTGTTCCATTTACATGTAGTTATGTAAACATTTGACTCAATGGAACATGATCAAACTCATTTCTTAGAATGTAAATTACTGTAACAATGATTGAGTCCACCTCGTACGGTATGTAAATGTAATGCTTTTCTTTACAGTGGAAGTGCACTTTGTTATCAAGCTAGTTCACAGGCACCCCACTCTTAATAATCTGAAAGAAACAATTTTATTCAAACTTAACAGAAAGATTAAGAACCCCAACTGGCAGGAGGCAATCAGTTGGCTACTTACAAAGCGAGGTAGAGTTGAATCTGGGACAACCGGAAACAAATCCAAACCAGAGGTTAGAATGGGATTTGAACCCAGGACAACTGCATGCAAAACCAACACCTTAACCACTGGACCATACCACCTCCTTAAAAACCTTCTGATAAAACTTGAATTCACAAATGACCAGTTCTCAACCGGCTTGATAGCTCAGTTGGTAGAGTGAGTGCAGTGTACTGTAATTGCAATATTATGGGTTCAAATCCCATTCAAGCGTGGACTTTTTCATGCTTCCTTTGCAGCTACTTTGAGGTGCTCAACTAACTGCGATAATCTTTCCAACTTACGTTAAAATTTTGGAACATGATCACTAAGAAACTTACAGCTTTTGAAGATTTGAAACCCCAAAGAACCACACTGTGGACACTGATGTTAAATTGTTGTTATCAAGGTTCCTGGAGACAAAGAAACAAGTTAGAAGGAGAAACAACAAAAACAAGTGAAAAAGCAAGCAGTTCATTTCCTAATACCCTAAAACTAGTGTCATAGCTTTTGATCCCCTTATTCTCTTAGTAACTTGAAATAGACCATTTTCATGAATGGTGACTGGCACATTAATTAGAAAAGACCTACTGCCCTCATTTTGAAACAAATGTTCAAGACAGGAAAGGCTTATTAGCATTAAAACAGAAGAATAATTGATTTAGCTGCCACTATGAAAGAGGTCTATGCATGATTAAATGGATTGCTCACCTACATCAAATGTTAATATCCATCTACGTTTAAGCAGGAATAATATACCTGGCAACTTTTCTGTGTCATTTACCGGTAACCCCTCCTGAGAAGGCAACTTATAGCTTCTTCTCCTCAGTGGGAAACCCCTTTAAGGGCCCGATCTAACATTTGGAAGAGTTGTGAGGAATCCTAAGGGTGGTTTTGAAATTCTTAAGAAATCTCATCCCTCAATGATTGCTCTCTGTTTTAAATAACATCATAGATCTCTGGGGAAAAATACAATTATTTGCATGGAAATTACCCTACTTAGCAAAGGTTTCCTTGACTTCCTCTCTCCTAAGAAGGAAAGGACTTTTCTGCATGCATCTCAGGCATTATGCAAAGAGACATCATGCAACATCACCTCCATTCTTCAGGCGCTTAAATTTAACCTGGCTATAGCAGGTTTGAAACCAGTTAAGAGTTAAATTATTTGTGAAAAGTTCTGGATGACATCCATTCAGAGGTTTCCTTTCATTCTTACAAGAGTGCGGGAAGTCAAGGAAACCTCTGTCACACAGTTTGTTTTCCTCTGGGGGAAACTGATTCTCAAGCCAGATTAGGTGCAGGGCTCAAAAATTTAAAAAAAAAGTGATAATTTTGTGACTACATCAAAAAATTTAGTTGTAAAGCAGTTGGGCAAGAAATTGCATTGCCAGTGGTTAAACGAAAACAATATTTGTGTATAAAGAAACCGCTGAAAATGGCAAATGATTGTGCACATAAAATGGATTGCAGCTAAATTGTGCCCCATATCTTCAGATTGAAAGGAAATTCATGGCAAGAAAGAATACTTTCATTCCTTATTTATTTAGCAAAAGTGGCAAATGCTCACCGTATTATTTTGAAAGAACAAAGGTGAAAACTAGTCGCAAATTTACTACTTCTTCGCATATTTTAGTCGCAAGTGGAACCGTATTGGTTGCAATTTCAAGCCCTGAAGTGTGAAATTTATTTCATTCACCAGGCAAAAGACTCGCACCATATGAAGGAGAGTTGCTTAAGGATCTAGTAATATTTCAGCTGTACATGTAGGTTAACCTCTCCTCTCCATTTATCTTTGAAGTTTATGACAATAATTATTATCGTTTTGTTTTCATCTGGTGGTGGTTTTGTTTTCCAGTTTCTATTTTGCCACTTATCAAGTGAAATTCTGTAAGGAAACCCACCCTAAGTTTGAAAGCTTCAGATGTTTTGTATTCATACCTATGCACCATTCAAGAGATTCTGGCCACAGACCCCAACTTATACCAAAGGACAATAATCAAAATTCTCTTAAAACAGAATAAATTACTACTATAATGCACTTACAGTTCTTTCAAATTGCTCATCTGCCAAAAGGAAGAACGTGAAATAGAGCTGATTTTATTCTTGGAAAGTTTTCTGCAACAATAAAGAGATAATAATTTTGTCATTTCTTTATTTATTTTAGCAAAAGTGGCAGCAATGTGGCAACTGCTAACCCTCTTGTTTTGAACGAGCAAAGGTGAAAACAAATTTGTGACTTCTCCAGATATTTTGTCACAAAGGTATTCATGCATGGTCGCAATTTCAAGCCCTGCAGTAGACGTAAATTATGCATGGCAGTCAGAGACTGAATTATGTTTAACCATTTAAATACAATCGTTATGAGAAAACTTTATAAAACTTCATAAAGAATAAATACATGTATAATCATGAAATCATAAAGAATATCTGAACAAAGTAATATTGAGTCCAGTGAGTGATTAACCCTTTCCCTCTTAAGAGTGACTTAATCAACAGAACAAAACCACAAGCAGAACAAAAGCTTGCAGCAAAGTCTGTTAAATTTAGGGATAATGGTAGCCTCACAGCTATTCGTTGGCCAGGCATTGGAGCCATCTTCTGCCATGTTTTTGACTCTTAAAGGAGCCAGTGAAGATAAAAAGAGTAAAATCAAAAGGTAATTTAACCCTCAAATTGGCTAATCCCTATCACACAAAAACGTTGCTTCTCAGTGGTTTCAAAAAGCACTGACAGCCAAAAAAAAAAGCCTCGGCTACTTCACTCAGAGAAGTCACATACTCTTCCCCCAAAACTTACAGAAAAAAATAAGACAGATTCTTTCAAACCTAAGTTTTAAACCCATTTTGACAATGACAACATGAAGTTGTCAAAACATACATGGACCAGTAATCATCAATTTTGCTTTTAAAATGTGGTCTCTGGCAGCATTCTTTTTAAAATGGTATGCCATCCGACTTCCTAGAGAAATGGGCCATCAGACCCCTTGTTGATACAGTTGGTCACTACACTCAAACCAGTTGCCACCAACTTCAAGTTTTATTGAAACCTCTCTTTTCAAATTTCTGATCATTATGCAATGCCACAAGTCCCCCTTTCTAACACAGACTGCCTCAGCCCACCCCACCCCTCCAAAAAATCCCTTAATTCATTGACCCATTGTTCCCCGGGAGTGAGACTTAACAGATTTTACTCATCACCTGGGGGTGTCCCTGGGTGTTTGAGGTGTCAATAGGTTAAGGCCCCACGGTACCCCCATTGAGGAGTAAATTCATCTGGCATTAGACAGAGTAAAATCTATCAGTGGACACTGGGAGTAAAAGGGCAAATGGGGATGTAATTATTGAGTGAACATACTAGATGTTATTAACCCTTTAAGGCCCGAGGGGACCCCCATTGATGAGTAAAATCACCTCCTGTATGCAGAGTAAAATCTGTAAGTGACCAATAGGAGTAAAAGGTTTAAATGCTAAGAGCAAAGCATAAGTTTTGTCTCAAGAACACACTTTGCTGTGGGTGGGGGTTCTTTCACTGTTTTTGTTACTGAGAAGAACCGATTAATGAATACTGTACCCTAAGTATAGTCAGACATAGATTTGTTTTGGAATCCTATAAAAGTTGTTTTGATTCAAAAGCAAGCATTTCAGAGACCACAAGTCCATAGTTCACAAAGAGGATTTATTTAATCCCAACAAGAGGATTTCCACTCCAATTTTGGAAACAGCTCTAATCTTTATCAATGCAGATTTCTGGAATTTTGGGTTCACCTGGGTGCATAAGACCACCAAGATTTCAGAAGTTTTTGTTCAAGTCGAAACCAGAATATTTCTGGTGATTTTAAAAGTATCGAAACAGAGGAGATTTAAAATTCTCATCAAGGAACCTCATATAAAAATCTATAGCTTATAATTTTTACCTTTGTTGTTTATTTTTGACTTTACAAGTTTTTAACCAAGTTTGGTCAAATTTATTAGCCAATATAATAATCATTGTCATGGTTGAAATTTTTTCCTCATTCAATTAAATTTAAACCAGTTCAATTTTCATTTTCCTTTGTTTCAGGTTAAGATAATGAATATAAGTGAAGGAGAAATTAAAACTGAACTGGTTTGAAAATTTTCGAACCCAGAAAAAATTTGAAACACAACATAATCAACAATTATTTCATGAGCACGTGTTGGATATGAGATGGTAAATAGCCAGCTCGGCACTACACGCCTCATTGGCTATAACCAGTCTTCTATCCAAGAAGTGCAAAAGGAATAATACTTGTTTTATTAAATTCAATTCCTTAAGCTTCAAATGTTTGGAAGTACGAAATACGAGCGAAAAAAGCGAGAAAATCCGAGCAAACTTGATAAAGATACGATATTGTGCAATACCTGGTGGTCAGACAGATGCAGGTTCATCACAAAATTATTTCTTACCTTTTCACGTACTTCTAAACATCAGAATTGATCCAAACTTTCCACAAAAGGTTTTTTTTTTGTGCTTTATTCAGAGAGAAATTTTGCTTTCCGGCAAAAATACATGTAATTTTTAATTAGCTTAGCAACGCTTACTACAATCATAAGGGCAAACCAGGTATATGAGCTGATAACCGAGATTGAGTAAACCAATCAGAGCACGAGAAATGCATTAACCGAGGTTACGAATTTAATGACTATTATTCTTTTCTTGATAAGGCAGTGTCAGGCTATTAAAGCTGTAGACTAGAAAGGAAAATAAAACTACCTCCTCATCACATTCATTGTGGAAACCAAAAAAGATGCTGTAGTTTCATTACCATGAACTAAAATAATATTGGTATTAAGCATGGAAGGTATTTTGTCATGCAAGGTTAAGGATGGTAACAGGCATGGATTCAAATTAAGAAAACACATAATGTTGTCAACAAAATAATAACCAAGTATTTAATATGCATGGTCGGACATCCTGTGTATGTCACTGCACGCATTCTTGTTTGGTTGTCGAGAATATTATACATGTGAGCTAAAAGTCAGAGTAATTTAGTACTGTTATTGAAATCTACATGTATTTTGGCCTAAAAAAATACACGCAAAAATACAGCGATAATTATAAGTATGCTTCTGAAATTTAAGTGTCAGTTTCAAAAAGAAGGTAAATGAAGAACTTACAATGCAGTAACAGTCTTGAGACTCTTCAAGGGAACATCCACAGCCCTGATCAAATTTTTTGTTAGATCTCTGAATAAAGTAAAGGGAATAAAGACATTTAACACATTATTTTTTTACCACAATAGTCAACCATTTTACAGTCATGTGCTTATATATAGTTACCTGGCCTATGAATGAAAGTGAGGCTGGAGTTGACCTTGTTTAGATAGAATCCTCACTACTTTTCTTATGTAAATTCCCCCTAAATTAGCATGAGAACATCATCATTAACATAAGAAAAGCAGGGAATCTCTATCATCACAAGGTCAACTCCTGCCACACTTTCATTTAATGGCCAGTTAACTAAGCACATAAATGCAATAAGGTATATTGCTTGTAATCTCGCAATCTGATTGGCTAATAATTTTTATATCATTTTTATCATAATTTTATTATTGTTTTGTTGTAAATTATGTATTAATTTATTTGCAACTGAAAAGCCCATGATTATTGGGAGTTGCAAATAAAGTATGTCTGTATGTATTTAAAGGCCAGGTAACTAAGCACACAACTGGAAAGAGGTCTATTTGCCATTGTCTATAAGATTCTGGACAATGCTGCTTGCATCAACTGTCTCTTAATTGTGACCTTGCAAGTACAACATTTTGACCACTGTGATAATAAATATTATCCTTGGTAAGAGCACAGACAACGCTGAACCACATTCCATTTGTTAAATTTAAAGCAATTTTTTAAAAATCATTTAGCGATTTATGAGGACAAATACCAGGTAAAGACAATTTCAAATTATTAAACAACAGTATGTACAGTATGTACAGACAGGAAGTCAAATGAAATGTTTTATGATAGAGAAAAACTCAAACACCTGCCACTTTTTGAACTTTGATTTCCTTCTATTGTTTCTTTCCTTTGTAAGCTTGCATGTAGGGTGGCAAAATAAAAATTGAGTTGAATTGAACAACCACAGAAAAACCTCTTGGACAAGAATAGTGAACCAAGAAACTCAAGCCACATATGATGTTGAATCTGGGAAACCAACCTGGGCCACATTGGTGTTCAAAAGGTGAGTGCTCTCACCATTGTGCCAAGCATGTACTCCTATGAGTTATGTAGTTTTCAATCCAACATAGTTTCACGCTACTCTGGCTTAAAACAAAATTTATGCAACTTTAAGAGTTATGATAAATAACCTAATGTTTTGACACCCGTGCTTTGTGTCTTCTTCTCCATCACCCCTGAGGAAGACACTAGGCAGTAGCGTAGCATGGCAATCCTTTCCAGTGTGGTGCCTCTTACCAGTGGGTTCGGGCAAGAAGATGAATGACATTTTTCAGACTAATTTAAACCTATAAAGTTAATAATTATTCAAAAAAGAGCAGAATGAAGAACATTAATTTCATTGTTAAAGAAGAAATGAAAACTGTATTATTTTTTTGCTCTCGACTAGCACTTACAAGTATCCAGAAGGAAACAATCTTTTAAAGAGAGAACCAGTTTTGCTCTAATGAAAAAGTTCTGACCATTGAAAATCAACACTCACGAATAACTGACTGATAAAGGAATTTTTTTCCCCTGATAATTATTAGTTATTTCCAAAGGTGATTTATCAATTAAATATCCTCTATCATTCATGCCTGAGTATTACCACCACCAAAAAGATTTTTACCTTTGATAAAGCTAATTACGAAATGTGTAGATAGTGCTTTGTTTAATAAAACTAGTGAAAAGGATTTGTGCCGTGATAACAAAAAGTATTATTTTATGAATCAAGTTAGCCACTTTTACACTCAGATATATTTTTACTTATTATTATCAGTTTGCCAGCTGTTTAATGATTTCAAAGTTTTCACAAACTACTGGTAATATAATAATATTATTGCTGTGGTTCAAAATTTTTCCTAGTTTACATTTTTTTAAAACAGTTTCAGATTATGATAATGAACATTACACAAAGAAAAATGAAATTGAAATGGCTATGGTTTGAAAATTTTAGAATTAAAAAAAAAATTTTGAGCCACATTTCAAAATTGATGAATTATTGTGCGCACATCCCTAGAAAATTATTGAGAATCTTTTGAGCAGATGCCACATGGTTTATTGTCGTAATACTTTTATTATGAGTTAAGGCAAAATAATTCCTGTTCATGTTTTACAACCAAGTTTGATTCAAAATATTGTTGTGTCTGAAATTACAACTCAAACTAGCAGCTACAGTACCTGTACCACGTATGTTGGTTCAGGCAGTGAAAAATTGCCTAAAATACCAATATTTTGGAAGTTTAAAATTATTTCAACCTTTTCAGTAAATTGAGTTGTAATTTTTAAACAAAGGGAATACATGTACATGTACATTGTATGTTATAAGACAAGGTTGACACACTTTAACACAGTCTGCAACACATTACATGACTTTGTATACTTCATAGAGTCCTTTCATGGGAAAACAAGAGGCCAAAAAATTAACCTCCCAACTGTATGGCTTCATACGTGTACATGTACAAGTAGCTCTGTGAGTTGGTACAGTGTATCTAGAGCATTAATTGCATCCGCATCACAGTGGACATGGGTTTGAATCCTGCTGAAGCTCCCTGGTCTATTAGACAATTGCTTACTTTGTTCAGTTAAGAGGAGAATCACTTCTCCATTTCAATGGCCCATTTCCGAGTTGCTGCATGCCTCAGTTTCAAAGCGAGTCCTGGTGCACAACCATTCAAATGGAAATGAGTTGCGTATTCTTATGCAAATCAAACTCATTTCCCTTACAATAGTTGAGCACCAAGACTCACTTCGAAACCGAGACAAACAGCAACTCGGAAATGGCCCATTACCTTACATTTTCATTGGTCCCAGTATTTTAATGAATACTAATTTAAAATACATTGGATTTTTCTCAGATTCCAAGCATTCAAGCTAAATGACAATGTGCAATATTTCTACTTTACATTTACATGTACATTGTTTTAGACTAATATTCTTTGAGCATGAAAGTAAAGGTCTCAAAAAGAATTAATTCACAATACTCAACAGGCACTTTTTAGACCTAAATATGTAATGCTGTTGTAAAGGGTGGATGCTTATCTTGAACACAGGAAATCGTAAGATTATAGCCTGTCAGGTGAGCATCATGAAACGCAGATGAAAATAAGAGATAAGCATTTTATTAAATAAACCATCCTGGGCTTAAGAAAATCTTCTACATAAGCTACTTACAATTTTCGTAAGGAGGTTAACTGGCTCAAGGCTGCAACTGGAATGGACAGAAGTTTATTTCTGCTAAGCTTCCTAATAAGAGACAACCACACATAAAAACAAAGTCAGTTACAAATAAATTATTAAAAACTGATTTGTTTTGGAGACAATTAAAGAACAGACACACAAGTACAACAGAGCAAGTAAATTCATGCATTTCAAATTCAGTAAAAACAAGCTAGCGTGCTTTACATGTGTAAATATTCTTTCTAAGCATGCTGATGACATGAATGAACTTGACCTGTGTTCCTTGTTTTGTCAAAACTAGGTTGTCATTGTTATGAAAACTAGTACATTGTCATTGTTATAAAGCAATAATATTCTTACTTCAAATAAATTAATTATCTTAGCTGTGCATTTATCAAGTTTTGATAAACTCTGCAAGTTTGGAGAGGATTCAAGGAGCTTGAATAGCTAAACTTTTGCCTTTTTGTCAGGCTCTCTAATCTCAATAACACGTTTACATACTGTATTATACACAATACAAAGCCTGATATGCGCATGATATACAGTCATATATCTTTGAGTAGAGAAAGCCTTATCATAAGGAACAAAATGCTACATGTAATTATTCCTTGAACCAATTTAAAAATGTAAAATGTATTGAAAGAGCCTTGATGCCAGAAAAGCTGATAATTATGACAAACTATGTTTTCCAGAACCTGGGCATACTCTTAAATCAAGTTGCAAATGTGCTGCAAGGGGATATTTTGATTGATTTTCACAAAAGTACACAATTTCATTCATTCATTCATTCGCAAGGATTAATACGAAACTCGTGGGAGCAGTTTTCTATCTGTGATCAGAGTGATTAGAACAAATGCAAATTTAAATATCCCACCACCTTGTGTGTCTTTGAAACTGTATACACAGATAATGTGTTGAATTCTGTTGCAGTGAATCGAGTTTCTTCACTTCAGAATTCGGGAATACAGAATATTTACCCAGGAAGCCCCACTCACCTGGAGATGATTTTAAGGGAGGCCTGCGAGATTATGTCCAGGTTTGACCCTAATTAGATGAATGCGAATTTCAATAAGCGTCACGGAGTGTCTCCTTGCTCTTCTCGCCAACTTGAACATCACTCGTGTCTCAAAATACATCCCTCAAATGCTGCTCTTTGAGTAAAGATTAACTGCTGCATTTACCCAAAGCTTAAAATAACGCTATAAACCTTTATTCTTACCTTGTTGTTGAAAATAGGTAGCAAATGCTTAGACTTGAAGGGACACTTCGTGTTGGATGTCAAAATTGGGCATGCATCTAATTAGGGTCAAACCTGGACATAAGTGAGGCCTGAATCCGGATGGAATTGGAATTGGAATGAAGAGGGAAGAAAAACTGGAGGGACCCAAAGAAAGAGAAAACTAACAACAAACTCAACCCTAGTATGGCATAGCATCCATGAACTGAACTGAGAGTGCTATCCCTGTTGCCCCATCCCTTTTACATTGTACATGAACCAACTTTTATCAGAGTGATGGACACCTGCCTCCTACCCTTCCATGGAAGGGGCTCATGGCGGCCATCACTCAGAGCAAACCCAGGCAACACTAGAACCTCCTGGGCGCCATTTCTCGAAAGTCCCGAAAACTTTTCAGGCTCGAAAAGCCACTTGTGAAACTGCCAACCACTTATTTTGGAAAGCCAATCTTTTAACTTGCTTTTAAGGTAACAAAAACAAAAACAAAACTTGGGATTTGACGACTTAAATCCTCTCCGTTAGCACTTGGGATACAGAGAGAATTGTGACACCCGAAAAATGGCCTGTCAAGTTTCGGGACTTTAAGAAACAGGCCCCTAGATATTATTCTGGCATCCAATCTCCACTTTGTGAATGTTACATGTAACTGACAACCTCAACATTAACACTCACTTGACTTTAATTATTTCAAAAAAATACCTTTTCATTGCTAAATATGACATCTACATGTATGACTTTGCTCTTATAAGGCATAACTTATTTGAAGAAATTGAACTTACAAAGACTGGACAGACGTCAGGTTGGCAAAGGCATTTGGTTCAATGGTTGAAATACGATTGCTGTTCAGGAACCTAATAATCACAAAAGCCATGAAATAAATTAATTTACATTCGTTTTGTTTTCAAGGGTGCATAATTATAATGACATTCAAAGGTTTTGTTACATTTTACACAAGCAGTAAGGTTCCTTATTAGGAGGTTCCTTCCTTATGAAGTGTTGGGAATGCTGTGGTTTTGACCATCTCCCTTTCTCACTCCTAAATGTATCATTCCACTTTTTAATAGTACAGCTGTATCTGTGTAACAGAGGTTTGCCAGGAGATGCGAGTACAATGTGATCTACAGCTGCCTACAACAGTCAACACCCAGTTGTTGAAACAATGAATTATTAGAGCTGTCCACCAGATAAAATAAGTCATAGCTAAACCAAATGCACAAAGGATCCAGTGGATAGTAGGGTCATTATTAATCTTATTGTTACCATCCTCAGCATAATTATTCCCACTGGGTATATGCACTCAACTTGAATTAGGATGATAAAACGATCATTCAAATCAGTACTTACAGATATTGCAAAGACATTCTTTTTGTCACATTTTGTGAAGGAATAACCGAGATCTTGTTGCGATGCCTACAGGAAAAGCAGCCCAAAAAACAACCTCAGTAACTCATAAACAACCCTTCATCTTTCCAAGGGTGAGCACTCAAGATGCCAAGCTTTTTAAAAGTGCGCTTTTACATTGGAATGCACGGAATTTATCCGTTCATTTTCTTTGAAGGTTCCACAAGTGCTAAATCCAACTGTAGAGAATTATTGACAGAGATCAACCAAAAAATCTTCTGAAAAAGATGGCACATGCCAGGAGTTATAGAGTACATTGTACCAACAGATTTTCAGAGCATAATGCAACAAAAACCAAACTAAAGCAGTACAATGCAAAGGAGAAGACAGTACATGTACCATGACTTGTATCATCCAGTTGTTATAATTATATTCGTGCCATGGTAGTAATAATATTGTTCTTATAAATTTGCCTGAGTTTTCTGAGTGATTTCAAGGGGTTTCCAAAAAACAAATTACAAGTTCTTTTGCCATTATAATGGCTTCTTCAAATGCTGAAGCAAAACTGAGGGAAAGGCGCGACAAAAATTATAAGCGAGAATTACTAATTTTCTTTTAACGGAAAGCACCCCACATCCTTCTTACAGCAAACACAAAGTTCATGTTCAGTTTGATTCCACAAAAACAACTTCATTTCTCAAAAGTCTTCCTACAATCTTTAGAATCATACATTTAAGTTACTTACAAAGTTAAACGAACCAGAGATGAAGGCAAAGCCTGCCAAGGTGGTGCTTCCTTAAGCTGATTTTCATGAAGGAATCTGAGAAGGAAAATACAAATAATTATTATGTGTTCTAGTTGAGTTTATAAATACTGGTAATGATATTATTTTACATGTAAACTCTTGGCATTTTGTCACTTCCTTAACTTTATCTTAAGTTTATCTTCTCTTTGATTCTGCACTTCAAACTTGTCAAGAATTAAACAACTTTGTAACATGTATTGT
The DNA here is from genome assembly GCF_036669935.1 of Montipora foliosa. Lineage (NCBI taxonomy): Eukaryota > Metazoa > Cnidaria > Anthozoa > Scleractinia > Acroporidae > Montipora > Montipora foliosa. The sequence goes on from NC_090875.1 coordinate 36,096,098, forward strand.
AACTTAAAACAGTCCACCCAATCATGCATGTTCACAAAGAGTGAGCATGTTTTATAGTCCTTAATTTGCACACCACTGTATGAAGTGAAGTGTATATTTCATGAGGGTACAGTACATGTAGCATTTAATAGCCACAAGCTAATGAGCTTGCGGCCCTCAATCAGACCAGACCACAACACCCAGAACTCTGTGCCCTGCCCTTTGCAAAAAGTGCACTCCCATGTATAAAACATACATGTAGTTACACTGTACTTTTCTTTCCTTGCCGTGCATGCACTGAAACTGCATAAAACTAGTCCAAGTAGCTAACAATGCATTGGGTTACATGTTCATGTACACTGTACACTGTAGTTGTAATATCTACCTTTGAACCATCTGTTTGCTCTATAACTTGATATGCATTCTAACACACATGTAACTCTACCAATATGTGTGCTCTGATTGGTCAATTATGCAAGGGTTTCATTCAAAGCTGGTCAGCATCGGTATACTGCCATCTGTTTGTCAGAAATTTGCCTCTAACCTCTGGCTACTCTGTCTTGATTTTCACTCAAAACCTTGTAAAAGATGAGAGTGACTGCTGTTTACATCGATTAGCCCAGGTATCCATTTCAAAAGTTATTGAAACCCCTGATTATGCATTTCCCATTTGTGCCTGGATACACAATACCAATAACAGTTGATATGTCCAGCTCCATTGTTCACAAAATGTGCATGCTTTCCACAAACTAATAATCTCTGGGGTTTTCTTTGGTTTCAAATTGTTTAAAAGAATGCTAACCTTGCAGCATGCAACCTTGGAGTTATGGATGCCCTTGGGAGGTCTGCTAAGCATCTATGACTCATTGACAATGCTTTTACGATGGATGATTACCATTTCCTAAGTACGCAGATCAATACACAAAACAACATTGTTTACTGAAAAAACTTACAGCTCCTGGAGGTTTGAAAGTCTTGACAGTTTTGGCAAGTCCAACGTCGTCAGTTCATTCGAACTTAAATCTCTACAATTGAGAAAAAGAAGACTTAGTAACAAAAGATTACATGTACAAATGTGTTCACTTTTCCAGCATTAACTTACAAGTATCAAGGACTACAATTCGAATGAACCTCCACAATGCTTGTATGAATACTCCAAGAATATTTTGCTTTTCTTTAGCTTTTACTACTCTCATGGTGGGCAAACGTTCAAATTTTAAACCCTTTCTGTCCTTCTGTTCTGAGAGTAAGATTTACTGTCGAACGCCAAACCATTTTACATGTCAGTGGGGAAGGGGGGGTGGGGGGTGCTTCAGGGATAAATGGGGTAACAACATAATTATGTAGAGGAGCTTTCCTTTGTCAGAACTGGCCAGCCAGACCCGTCAATTTGCAAAGAAAATGCAACAATTGAAGGAACACTTACAAGTACATGATAATCCCTCGTATTCTTCCGGAGGAGTGTACATTTGTATATCATCCTCAAAGAGTGTTAATTTGAAGGTGTTGTAGAGTTAGTCCTTCCGAATGCCTGGTCTAGCCAGTCAGTTCTACCAAATGGAAAGTGCCCTAGGTCCACTAAAAAACCTGTTCCCTTTAACCATAGTTAATCAAGAGATTGGTCATGAAACCTTAAAACCTCCAAAAGCGAGAACAGTGTTGTGGCAATTGATGTTGAATTGACCGTGACCCTGCACAATCTCTTGTTTTCACTTTGCATGGGTTTGCATATTAGTTGCCCCTAATTTAATCGAAGGATTTGGTTGGTTATCTTCCCGAAAAAGGTGTGTTTTGCGCATGGTCAAGGCCAAAAATACAGACAAAAACATGAAATAAAGGAACTTGTCAAGTTTCATAACCATCTCCATGCATTGACTATGCTTAAACCCTTACAATCCAGAGAATGAGGATTACAGACTGATTTTACTCTGTCTAACCCCAGATGATTTTACTCATCAATGGGGTCGCTTCAGAGACAAATGGGTTAACAATGACCAGAATTGGTTCACGCTAACTCTATCAAATAAAATTTACCTGTAACTACGGGCATACAATATTTCTCCAAAATGTTCAGTCTCATGAATTTACAAATAGATTCAGAAAGCTAGAGTTTGTTTATACCTATCCTCACTTCTTGTTCAGAATGTTTGTTAGCAATCAAGTTCATATATTGAAATTCTCTTTGAGCACCAAAAACAACTTTAATTTTGCAGATATTAAAAAAACTCAAAGCATTGACAGAAAAGTTGCTAGCACTTTTACAACAATATATCAACCACTAAACAACAAATGACAGATAATTATACAATCTCATCCTCACAAAAGATCAAGTTCACCCACAATACAAACCACTCTGCAAAAGTCATGCAATGATGTAATACAAACATAAGAATGAATTAGTAATCGAGTAAAACCATCCATAGCTGCTACTTCTCAGAATCAAGAGTTCATTACGCTTCTCGTGGTTTCCAAGTTTTCATTCTGTACATGCACCAAAAACGTAAATTACCCACAACGTACTGTAGCACTTGCTTAGTTAGAATCCAACGGTCCAATAGCTTAATAAATGTCATGTCCCATATCATTAATTTTGTCAAGCAACATCAACTGTAGTGTACATCAATGTACAGTACATCAATACTCTTCTTGATGACCTATTTTTGACAATCTTGAGGCCAAGAAACATCTTTGAATGATGAATCACAAACAAGAGAATCCACTCAAACAAATGAGAGTTCCAAAGTACTATGATGAAGGCACAAATACAGAAATATTTGAAAGGAACATTCATCATCACTTCCAAAGCAGTACCATTAAGCCTAGTTATCAGGTTGACCAACTTGGATTGGTTCAACAAATTTCTGTACACAAACACATTGAATTTTCTTCATTTTCTGGTTGAAAGTACATCTGTTGTGGATTTAATTATAAGTTAAGCCATACTGGATAGTCTGAATGCAAAAATGGCCACCAGTAAATTAATTCCTTTATCTTTGGGAAAATTAGTTATTTGCATGATTTGCCTAAATAATGTAGCTAAAATCCTTTTAATTTTACACGTGGTCACAAATCTATCAGAGTTAATTAGCACAAAGATGCATGTACAGGAATAATTTATTGGTGCCCATTTTTGGGAAGAAACTTGCATGGGTGACCTTTAATTTGGCAATATGCCCAAACATTTTAGGTTTGATTTCAATCCAAATCGTTTCAGTCAGGCTTGGAGGTTTTGTTTTTCTCTCCAGCTTCTCTGTTTTTTTTTTTGCTCATCAAAATGAACGTCAGCCTGTTGAGGCCATATGCCATGTAAATGAGCGTCCCTTGTGAAAGAAAGTGTTTTTCTTGTTTTTGATTGTCTTGTGTACAAGACAAAGGAGAAAAAAGACAAGACAAGACAAAGGAGAAAAACAAAAAGTAGCAAAATTGGTATACATGTAATTTGACAATTTAGGTGTTAGAATTTCTGAGAGAAGTCACATTTTTCTAACTCTTCAGGTCAACAAAAATTAAGGTTTTGAGAAAGTCAAGAATTCGCACTTGTACATGAGCTTATTTTTCACTTGAAATAATTTCCATCTGTTTTTGAAAGTATCATCAATGATAGCTGCACCTATTATTGTTTTCTTAAACACACTATTACAGTATTTTCTTCTGACAATGGTATTCTGTTGATTTTAAACCTGACAGCGAGACCGTGGATTTTCCTCTGGCTGACGCAAACTGGGGTTGCTTTACAGTAGGTCTGAATGGGTTAAGACTCAATAATTATTGTTAGAATCTGAAAAAACCTTCAAATGGCTCATGAATGTTTCTAAAAGCATTTTTTAATTTTTTATCTACAGTATGCTCACCTTGTTATTAGGCTTAATTACTTGCAATGGACATACATGTACACTCTCAAACCCATCATGCCTGATGACACAGTGGGTATTGCACTTCAAGCGCAGTGCTCACAGAAAGACTACGTACTTTTTTCAGTGACTTCAGTTTGCCTTGCATTAGGAGTAAAATTCAAAATGAAAATAACAAAATGATTGTGTTTGCTTTGAATGAAGAGATGTATCAAGGAGCAACAAAAATTTGAGTTTCGGTACACTCTGACGGTCTACTTTTCGCAGATCTGTCCTTTCCTACAGGACAGAGCGGTTTAAAGCATTTTTTGATCAGCATTAGGGTTAAATATACCATAACTATGAGGACATCTTTGGTCTAACTAAGCCACGATTAGCACTAACAGGCTTTGAGGAACTTAGTCCAGTTCGTTTAAATTGCTTCCCTTTTTGGTTCTCTTGCAAAGATTAATTTCCTCTTTCTTGTTACTGGTTTTATGGAAGCACACTCCCAATGATTCTTTCTGTTGAAAGGTAAATTTAAATCCAGTGAGAATCACTGGCTCAGACTTTTCAAAACTTTCACGGTTACTGCAAGTGGTACACGTATATTAAAGAGAAGGGCTGCTATATAATAAGTACATCTCTAAAACCCAAGGTCATCGCCTTTAACGTAATCGATAAACTTGGTTATTGCCTAAAGTGATTTGCTGGGTCAAATTTGGAATTACAGTAGCATTCTGAGCCAAAGAGCCTTTGATCTGTCTTTGATCCTCCCAGTGTTGTACTGTTGTTGCAAACAACAAAACATCATGGTTGACAAGTACAAAATGTATCAATATGCATGGGGGGAAGTGCTACAAATATATATTGGACATACACTTAGCAATACACTGTTTTCCAGTGTTCATTTTGTTCGTTTTCCAAACACTGCATAAACCTTTCAATCCCAAAATGTTTAAAGAGTGCACATGGGTAACACTTGATAAATGAATTTTATAAACATAGTGATTTTCATTAGGTGTAGCTCAGTGTAATGCCCAACTCAGTAGCGAGCAAAAAAGTCAATGCAAGACCTATATAGGTGATTCCAAACTACATGTACGATATGTGGTTCAAGAGAAAAAACAAAAATCCTAAATAAATTGGTGACGGAGTAAATAATGAGGTGCTTAGGTTTGCAAGTCAAGCTTCCACTGAGTAACCTCAAACAAATTGTTTTGGAACAAAGACATTTTCTGTCAAAGAAATCATTACTAAAAGTAGTAATGAAGTCAAAAAAATCTTGCATAACATTATTCTAATGTGCACATCGTAGCTTGTATTTTGTAAATCTATAAAACTGAGACAGGAAACTTCCAAACACCAGAATTCACTAATGTTGTCAACAACCTTGTAATAAACCAGTTGCACCTCATTTAAAAGCCTAATTAGTCATACCGAACTTCTGTTAAAAACAGCACATTTCACATACTTCACTTAGAGTTTGGAAAGTATATTAACCATAGAGAAAGCAAACTTAATTTCTTGTTATTCCACTTTAAAATTTTGGATAACCTTTTGGGAAATTTTCCAGATGAGCACACCCAAAAACCTAATCCATGCGTACCATTCATATACCAATCTAAGCATGTGCCTTTTTTTGGTAAAAACCAATTTTCTCCAGTGGCATGAATTAAGAAGTCCTCCAACTACACGTACATGTAAAGGTCATTGTTCTTTACTTGTAGTGTTTAGTTTTGTGTTGAAACCAAAGGATTTTACACTTGAAAAACTTGTAAACAGCTCAGCTAAAACATACCAAGACGAAAAACCTGATTAGTGTATTAGGAACGACAAGAAATCAAATGCGTGATTTCCAACAAAAAGACCTCAAGGGTATGAAATGGACCTCTGTTACACAGTGGATACTGTCTGACGCTTTCTTCCGCAAGTGAAATCAAGTCATGAAACTCTTTAGCTAGCCCAGGGAGATATCAATATTCAAATAGAAGCAATGCTCTAGCTAAGGAAAGAAACTGCCGAAAGGTGGCCAGTTTGTTCCAGCTATTGCCAATGTTTCACTGAAATTTTAAATTACTTTTTATACAAGATATTTTTCCAACACTGGCACGCTTACGATGCAAAGGATTATTAGAAAAGCTTATTAAAGGATCGGATCTTGATCCACCCAAAATGTTGGAGCTAAGAATGCCATTTTTGCACACACTAATAGAATGGAAATAGAATATTCATTACCAAAGGAGAAAAGAACTATTTAATGGAGACAAAATTGATTGAAATTCTAGAAACCAAAATGGTTCCATCTAAATGAGTGTGATATTAACAAACAATCTGTCAACTTTTAGGAAACAGCATTTCAAAGATGTGTGACACATCATCTGGGGCAAATATCAAGCTAACTAGTTTGAAAGGACAATACCAGATGAACTGTTGATAAAAGGGTTTCTTTAAAAATTTCAAGTACATACAATTCCTTTTACTTGGGGGATAAAAGCCTTCATCACGTCAAATCTTATTTCTTAATCAAAACAAGACGATCAAACACAATATACAACGAGAAAACAACACGGTTTGGTTGTCTGCTTTTTATGAAATTCTTAATTAAGGAAAGCAAGTCTAATTAATGCTCTTCTGAGCTCAAAAAATACTCTTACAAGAATTTCCACCACACCGTTTCATCATAAATCAATAAAATTTCCTGTCCATTCGTTTCTGAGTGTTGCGGATTAATTAAGAACAGCTGGATTTAAAATTCCAGTCTACGAAGTATAAAATTTCCAAAATCCCATAAAAATATGATAAGTCATTTTCTTTGAAGCGCGCGCACACAAAGTTATCTTAATTATTTTTTCCCGAAATAAAGCTTAAAAAAGTAAATTGGGAAACAGCTAGAAATTACTATTGTTCAGAATAATTCACAAAACCACTCCCTTTTAAGTAAAAAGCGTAGTTCGAAAATGCTCAGGACTCACCAATTCAACAGTAGGGGGTAAACTGCTTGGAGATGAATTAGCATATGTTGTGTTGGTTGCCTCCGGCAAAAAAACACATTTCCCTTCGTCATAATTGATAAATCCTTTACCATGATAATCAATTGAAGTTACAAGTTTCGACAAGATATACGAGTTACCAACTTCAGCATCTCGTAAATCCAAGTCTAATAAATTGCCATATCGAAATCTATTATGACAATAACAGGATGCGTGTAAAGTCATACCTTGTTGCGAAACTTAAGCTCATATTTACTACATTAAAAATTCTTTTGAAAAAGCATTTTCATTGAATACAACAGCAGGGGATTTGGCCATTGAAGACTACATGCCAGCTAGTAATCAACACAAGCCTTAGGATGGCAATTCAAACTTACGAAATGCGAAATGCTACGCTAAAAGCAATCACAAAATTTGTTCAACTTTTTCTGTACTTCCAGTGTAATGAACACAAAGAAAAGAACAATTAAGATTCACTGAATAACATCCTTACCCTAAACAAAAACAATGCCGAGCACAAAATACAAAGAGCTAATTTCATAAATTTGTTTGAAGCGAAATAATTGTGTTCTTGTCCGCTCTTGACACCTATTTTATGAAAGGCAGCAAATTTAACTGATCCGTGAAGTATAGAAGAATAATCTGCGAAATAAAAAATGATACTATCTGAAAAAGAAACAACAGATTCTCTCCAAGACAACAAACTTCCTTTTTGCTGACTTTTTAAACCGCAAATGCTAGAAAGTCTTTCTTGCTGCTGTATGGACAACACACGTTGCGTTAAAGTGGGTCAACAGTTTGCAAAATCAAAGCTATGAAGACCCAAAAGAAATAGAGACACGTCGCTAAAAGGCTACAGGGATACAACCAAAACCTTAACGTAAGCTATGTTGTGAGAGAACAGGACAGGATATGCATAATTTGCTAGTGATGTCCTTATGTCAATACCACGACAAATGCAAACAATAGTAAAATGATTTCTCTTTCCCTGTTGTACTTCTAAAATAAACTCTTTCGAGAGCGCGAAACCGTAATTTATTTTACACCCAGAGAAATATCGAATTCACAGTTTATTAAGGATCTGGTTATTTGTTTAACCAAGAAATGATTACTGCGAAGAGAACTCTTTCACTTGACTAAATTATCGGTAGAAACGGCGAATCGTGAGCAAAAGCTTAAGGGACTTGTTTACCCACGCTGTGGAAAAATGCACTTTGCGCTGGCAATGAAATCACAAATCAAGTTTGTCAAAGAAAGATCATCTCTTTCCTAATTCAGCTTACTTTTATCATTTCTGAAAGAAAACGTCGAATTTAACGATGTGACATCTGCACATAACGTGACCTTTCAAAATTTCGTGCCGAGCTTAAGCTTATGTCTAGTCATTGTTGAGCTAAATCTCTCCTTTAACGCGTTATGCACAATCGAGTCCATGAAGCTAACTGTCAAAGGCGCATAACATCATTACATACATTTGAGTAACAATGCTGTACAAAAGCGGCAAGCACCCTTTTATACAGTTTTCACACCAAGACATTGCTTGTTGATGAAGTTGTAAGGTGACACCAGCTAGTACAACCAAATTTCAAAAACTGCCATTCGTAAGCATTCATCTTTAAGATAAAGGATTCGCCGAAATATCTTATCAAAAACCGATAAACACGAGATTTCTACAAGGACAGTTCGTTAGGACCGACTTGGGGCACCTTAAAAACTTCGAAAACTGAACAAACAGAAACACTGACACGACACGGCAACCGTGGATCGACGATCAAGCTGAAGCAATGGCGATACTCACAGAGATGTTGTAGTCTGAGGAATCCCCTCTGGTATTGTTTTAAGACCACGATTTTCGCAGTCCACTTTCGTTCCAGAACAACTGCAGGGCTTTGCTAAAGCACATACTTGACCGCTTGGATCTTGACAGAGTGCTGCTCCGAATAAAGCCAAACATATCCCAACCAATGCATTAGCAATATAAACGAACGCCATGTTTTATCCCAGCACAAACACATAACCTGGAAAGCGTTCCTTCAAATTGACACAATCAGCGGGAACGAATTCCCAACGACATCCACCCTGAATTGAAGGCTTTCTTCCCTTGCCGGGATCTCTGTGTTTAGAAATGACTCTTCACGCAAAGTTCTTCATCAACCTCGCTTGAAATTCAATGCCAATTTCGCGACATGAAACTGACCACCCACGAACGTCAGAGCAACAATTGCGCGCCGTCTAATTGGTCAGCTGTCACGAAACGTCGAAGAAAATAACAAGGCGTTGAAGCGCGGGATAACCCAAACAAAATTTGCTCTATTCCGCTCCGATTCATCCACGAGGTTCGGGTTTCAGGATTCCCTAGCGAGAAGTGACTGACAGGTCAATAATTGATATGAAATGAGTCGTACAGAACAAGCCAATGAATTGAATGCGCAGATGGTAATTTCTATTTCTTGAGCAAACAGCTGCGATGGCCTTCACACGCAATTGGAGCACGCGCGAAGATCAACAAGATAAAAAATGTCTTCTAATACGTCAAACTTCTCACTTTAAGTTTTACGTGTATTGGCCCTTTTGGATGCTCTTCACAGAGCTAGTCAATACCTGCCATGCAATGGAATTGTAAGCACTGTTTTCCGGCACGTAATAATTCACAAATGAGATTTCACAAAGAACTTCACGTAATTACAGACCCATCTATCAAATGTACCGCCTGCGGTTCACTTGAATAAACAAATTCCTTTTACGCAAGGCAGACAGAGTAAAAGCCATAAATCAAGTTTAAGATCCGAGAGCATGGGGACAAAAGCATGCAATGGTTCTCGATTGATTAATTATCACCGTCTATGTGCTATAATATTTAGGTCTTGTTTTATTGCACAGAAGAGTACTCTGTCAGGACCCCTCGCTTCATTAAATAAGAAGATAAAATTGGTTTTTATAAATGACCATCGATAATTTAGGTGAAGATCTTGATATAAATCAATTCAAGGTCATTGGATGCTATCAAGAAGCCTTTATCCTTGAAAAAATATTAAGTAATAGTTCCGCCCTCGATGTCATCTTTAATTTTTAACGATCTCGGTTTATTTTTATCCTTTGCTTTCTTCATGAGCTTGAAGTAAAAAAAAACTGCTAGCAAAATGACAATTTTGGAGTATTTCGTCGAGGACGTTCATTAAATGGCGTGGGAAATTGTTCGTAGACTTTTCTAGTTCTCTCGGAGGGCATTTAATTTACACGTTTAAAACACGTGAAAGGCAAATGATTTGCAGCACTCCTTCAACCCAGAGTAGGTGTCTTCAAAGTTTTCAACAAGAGTGTAATTGACTTGATAGCTTTGATACGAATCGCCATGTTGAAACGGAATTGTAATCATGATTTGGATATCCGATAAATTTTGTTTGGTCCAACAACATCTGATCAAAGCCGCAAATCTTATGGATTGGTAGCTCCGAAATCAGGACACTAGTGTGTACCAAGAAAGCAACTGAATGTATAAAGTCATCAGCAGGCTTGTACAGATGTACGCACACCATGTCACCAGCTCCAACAAAAGGGAGACATGGGAATTTAGTGGATTTTTCATGTATATTCGTTGAATCCACAACAAATATTGGAACAGTAGCAACTTCGGCCATTTCAAATGACATTGTTTTAATTCTTTCGCAAAAGAATGGATTGGTAATGGAAAAATTCTGCCAATGGCATCTCCGATGCCCTGTCGTCTTTTCGACCTCCATTCTGACGGATAAGAATAAACTGATGTGGCTGATGGGCTGATGACGAAGGAGAAGTCGCAAATAAACCTCGAACAATATCGATAAAACATATATTGATACTCAGTGGTGTGACTTATGTTTCGAGGGTTTTGGTCGTTTCTGTGAATTGTATTTACCAGTTACCATATTTCTTGTTGTGTTGTGAAAACAAATGGGTTCGTTGAGTTTGGAGAGTACCTCTTTATTTTCTCCAAGACGATTTAAGGCGGGCCATGGTGATGGAATCAATATTCACGTTATGATAAAACAACTTTTGCTCTGTTTTTCATGTACATTGGTCTCAAAGAACTGAATTAAGCTCGTTCCAGGCGTTCAGCGATAGCAGGAAAACGGGGGTAAATCTTGGCTGATTGTGCTAGCATAATTTTTGGCATAATTGGAGCAAAAAAGCATAATTTTTTAAACGAGCACTGCCACGGCATGATAAGCAAATTTTAGCACTTTTTGGAGCATAAATTCATAAAATTTAGTAAATATGGTGCATTTTCTACAGAAATAAATTAAATTTATGTAGTATGTTCTTGCAATGGGTGTTTTGGCTACGCTAATAGTAGTATTGATTTTGTTCTGACAAGCTTGTTCTGCGTGCGCGATTATCCTTTTGGAGGAGTCTGGTACTCTGGTTTCCCATCAGGCTTCACGTGGGGATTGTGGGAGCCGCCAGCACAACTGCATTTGGTGTCATTATTGAGCGCTTGTATGTACAGAATCTACGTCATTTTGTGAGCATAATTTCGGAAATCAGGAGCATAATTTGGGAATTTTGGCATAATTTTGGCATGATTTGGCAAAATTTCGAGCACTGCTAGTAGCATTATATGCCACTTTTAGGAGCAGAGTCCGCCAAGGCCTAAACGCGTTAAACGGGGTGGGGTCATCCCTTTTCGCTTCTCCGCCGGCCGAGAGGAGGGTCACAATGCACAATGGGGGGGGGGGGGGGGAAGGCGGGGGAGGGGGTAGCTTTCACGGCTAACGGTTAAATACTGAGTAACCTTATCTAACGTCGATAACTCGTAACAGTAATTCACAGCACTGACAAACCTGAGGTCGACGGTGCGCTCATTTTACTCCCCACTCTCCATCAATGCTCCATTTTACAGTTATTTAAAGCTACTCAAGCTACACAGAACGGAAAAAAGTCGAAACAAGTATGGGAGATCCGGGGATCGAACTTGGGACTTCTTGCACAAAGGCCGCGTGCTCCTACGCTGACGGTTAAATAATTTGCCTTTTGACGGCTAAAGGTTATCTTTTTTTCCGTCACGGTTAACTTATGTGAATAACAAAGAAACTCCCTTGTGTTAGTTACTAGTATGGTCTCAGTAGGCATATTGAATAGTTTAAGTCATTGGTCATCACAATGCGACTACGATTTTGTGTTGTTCACACGTCAAACCTTGCCCAGGCCTTGACTTCTTGTCTTCCAAACCATGTCATTGCGCGCTTAGAGATGAAAAAGTCTTCTGCTTCTTCAACTCCAACGCTTTAATCTGAGTCACTTTTGTACTCCTCAACCTGGCTATAAGTAGCACTGGAGGGAGTAGGCGCGAGAACAAAAAGAGAAAGGTTGCTGTCTAATATGAATGTTACAGCCACCTCTGTGACCTCCTCTTGGGTCTCCTTCTGGACAATTTTCTGGTCAGCCTTGTTCCCAGGATTTCTCTTCTTCCCTGCTCTTGGAGCGAGAGAGTTTGGGAGAAAGGAAAGTAAGAAACGGAGAGCAAGGGAGCTGTACGGTATCCAAAGCTCTGAAGTCTCTTAAGACTGAATATTTTAAAATACTACCTATCCCATAAACTCTTGTTCTTAGGCCCATAGTTAATAGAGGAGAATGGTTAGGAAGCTCGGCAAACATCAAAGGAGCAAACAAAGCAGCCAAGATTTAGGTTGGAAAGTCCATGACCGTGTACAATCTTTTGTTTTGCGCTCATACACTATGCATGAATTACGTAACCAACACGTTTCTATTGGTTAGTTCTTCAGTACGGAGTAAACAACCATTGTGTTTTGTGCACGGTAAAGGCCAGAAAAGTGAACAAAAACCTACAACAAAGAAAGTTGTCGGGTTTCCTAACCATTCTCCTCTATTAACTATGTTAGGCCATCGTAAATGGGATCATCATGGGAAAATTAAAGAGACTTTGTTCATTTAAGAGCTAAAGCCTTCCCATTATTAGTGAGAAGTTGTTGCTGTTTTAGCTATTACTCCTCGTTATGTCTAGACACGTACTGTTGCAGATCATTTTTCTCAGTCTAGGTTCCAGACCTCTAATGTTTACGATGTATATGTATATATCTAACTGCAGACAGTACTGTTTCGGCCTTCTGGGCCTCATCAGTGCAGTGTATATATATATATATATATATATTAACAAATAGATTCCATGTTGCCGTGCGTCTGTCTGTTCTATTACTGAACAGACCCACGGCAACATAGAATCTATTTGTTTTATATAATAAAGAATTAAACTTTATTCGCATAAAAGCTGATGGTGACGTCAATCGTGCGTCTGTCCTCTAATAGATCATAGGCAAGAACCAATCAAAATCCGTGAATAACTTAGGTTATTATATATATATATATATATATATCTGACTGAATTTACAAAAAGGTACCTGCTTGTGCTTTGACAACTTAGCACTTTGAGACGCAGAAAAAAGTTCTTGCTTTATATAGCTATGATTCCAGCAAGGAACAACCTTTATTTCATAGTTGTAGGCATTCGATTTCTGCAATTAAGCAATGTCATATAGAAATACTGACCAGGACTGGCATACTAACATCACACTCAGCCTACCCACCCTCCGTAAGTGACTTTGCTTTAATTTTCAAAAATTGTAACGGTCACTTTTGAAAATGTATGTTGACTAGCGTCAAGTTCTATATAAAAAATGCGCTGGAATACAATGTTTATCACCGCTGTTTGTGTTATATTCTTAATCTACTTATGATATCCCATTTTTCATAAATTAAAAGAAAGCACTCTAAATGCTCTTGATTTTTATCTCGGCTAACGGTTATTTTTTGGTCATTTTCATGCTCAACGGTTAACATTTTTTGACGTTTCACGGCTCACGGTTGACCCCATTGAGACCCCTTAAATAAGAGGGCCAGCTATGGGGACGATAATGGGATTGGGGAGAGGCCGGGGAGACTGGAGCGGACAGTTTTGTCGTTCGGTTGAAATCCTGGACGCTTTCCATCGGATTTATCCGGTGCACGTGGTAAATCAAATGGAACAAACGTTTCCAGTGAACATTTTTCGAAAAAAAAAAAAGGAATATCTTCAGAGGTATTCCTCTTTTCTCGGTGTTCCCGTTATTGGTCAGAAAATCCTGTGCCATTTGCCTCCTGGCGGTCTTAGTGTTTAGCTGCCCAAATGAATCGGTACCGGTTACAGTCAATTCACGCAGACGCTTTTATAGCTCATAGCTGCCATAGCAAATATTGGTAGGTCATCGTCTTCATCAATAAAATTGAAGAGAGAAGTATCGTCCAAAAGATCATCTAACATAAGCAAAAATTTGGCGGCCATGTTTGTTGTACAATTAGTTCCAAGTCTCTTGGAGAAAAAGAAAAGAAACTCACTTCAAAAGGGCAAACGAAACACCCTCGTCCTGTTCCATTTTGATTGAGGAAATTTGCTCTGTTCCTTTTAGCAGAAAATTCTCCCCGGTTTTTCCATACAAAAGGAAAGCGCCCCCTGTATATGTACCGTCTTCTGCGTCCCGCTAGTGCCACCCTAGTGTAAATTGTTAGTACCCAGTCTCTCCGTTAGAAAAAGAAAACCTCTGGTCTCGTTCCGTTTGTCCTGTTATTCTCCCCAGTTTTTCAATTCAAATGGAAAGCGCCTCAAACCCTTGTTGCGCTGCCAACGAATTGACCCATCAACAAACCTCGTCAAATGTTCGCTCCCACTTTAATCAATGACAGAATTCTTGTCGATTAATCAACGTTCAAAATTTTACGCAGAAGAATTAGCGTAGCTGTCAAAGATCCCAACCTTGCGAACTGAATTTCACATAACGTAACTGAACACGTTTGCTGGGTGATCAGTGTTGAAAGTCATTTCGGCACTGAGAAAAGTTACCCAGCGATTCGCCACCAATGACAAGAGAGGGTACAATAATCGTCTAAGAGCGAAGAATACTGAAGCTATTGGATTTTTCTTTCAACAAGCCGAATGATCGGATAAATTTAAGTCAAGTCAAGTCAATTTTTATTTTTACTCACACATTACAGCGAATTAATATTAAGGCAATTTCAAGATCTAAAAACAAGGTAATTACAGATAGCTAAAATATAACAATTGTGCGAAAGTTTTGAACACCTAAATAGTTCAGGCAACTAATCGAGTCGTAGCCTGCGAACGCAGACGTATTTGACCGAAAGGAAGATAAAGTTGATTTAATTAAGGAATACAGTGCTGATTGAACAAGTTAGTTTAAAAAGTATTACTTTATTGGGACTAACTACTAATTACCTCCTCACTAACTTCCACAGAAATAATGATATGTACATCTTAAGGATCAATAATATTGTTACAACCAGTGACTATCAAATTATTTAGATTTTCTCTTATTTGTTTTATATTAATCCGTAATGAATTTCAAAGGTTAGTGCCAGTGTAACAAAGACAACGAATACTCATATTGGGTAGTTTGGAATGCAGGAACAAACAGATCTTGACTTCGCAACTGAAGCAGTAGCCACCAATGATTTGGGTTCGAGATATGACTGAAAGCCGAGACCTGCGTTCACCAGTATTTAGTCATGAGGAAGGCGGTTTACCGGCATCTCATGTTTGCTGAATGGAATTTCCGGATAGTTCAGACAATACAGAGAAATAAAAACAATTTAAAGTTGTTTTTGCGAACACTGATAACAGAACTTCAATGAAAGAACGAGCGGTACGCTAAGCGTAAAAAGTAAAATGTATCGAGAAAAACCTTGATCGGATGGGAGATAACGAACCTGTTCCCACGGCCACTTCCACGGCACTTTCGCGAGGTTCTACTGCACAGCAGCTGTTTACCAGACATGTAAACTGTTGGTGAAAGATTGGACTATTCACAGTCAGTCATGATAATCGGTTGAGAGTCGTGGTTTCCTTAATTTCGTCAGCTCAGCATGCAGAGGAAGTACGGATCGGAAAATACCCAGGAAATAATTGGTGGTATTTTGAAATTCAAAAGATGTATATCATTGTTTGCGGTTTTACGAGTTGATTGAGTAGGAGGAGCTAAGGTCACTTCTTAAATATCCCACTACTCGGAAGTAGTGTTTGCCAGAAAAGCGACGCGCGATCGAGAGAGAGAGTAAATGCTCCACGTGGCTTGCCACAGGAGACAGTGGCAAGCATCTTATTGTGGACTTCTCTCCAAGGTGTGTGCGGATGTATAGGATATTACATCGTGGTCACACTAAGATGTTAATTTTATATCCAGAAAAGCGACGCGCGTGCGAGACAGTAAATGCTCGAGGCAAATCGCGTGTCCCTCTCCACGCACGTGCGTGGCTTGCCACAGGAGACACAGCAGCAAACTTCTTACTGTGGACTCTCGAAGCTGTATGCGGATGTATAGGATATTACATCGTGGTCGCACTAACATGTTAATTTTATATCGAGTGGCGAGTGCATGGAAAGACCAATATCTTCCAACCTATTCAAGCTGAAGGAGCTTAGGGAGTGAATACAAGTCATCGTTACTTTAAAATTCACAAGAAAATATCAAAGCTATAAGCCGTCCTTTACGAGCCCATTCGTTTTATAGATATATAAACAACAGTGAAAAGTGGTAAATGAAGAAACTCAAAAGCACTAGGCCACGAAAGATACGCCACTCGCCTTCGAACACACAAACCTCTTGGAAACCAAGAGGCAGATATGAAATGGCAGAGGACGAAGCCTAAAGAAGGGCGTGTTTTTTTTTTCGGCAGCTCAGTTACTTGAATAATCCATGTTTACTGGTGCGTGTTTAAAGAATCCCATGATTAAATATCCCACCAGCTACGCAGGCAAGGCATACAAACACATGCATAAGAACGGAAAGACTTCAACTGCTTTCAGTTGCTTCCTTTGCCGCGATGTCAGTTCTTTCCAGTATCAAACCACTTGATACGTCTTCATATCCGCTGTAAGGCATAGTTCAAAGACAGGTCGATGATAGTTTATTTATTCTCTCCATATTAAAATCTTGCTTTATGTAGAGATTTAGGAGAAGAGCAAATGAATGATCGACCAAAACATCACATTACACACTTGAAAAGGCTTTTATTCCCTCCTTTAACTCTTTGAGTCCGATGTAAATTTTGTACTCAGAAGCTCAATACATTGGTTGAACAGACTGGTTACGAGAATAAAGAAAATTTTCACCTGGGTTATTTTGTCTGGATATATTATAAAATCCCCAAAACTGTCATAAGAAGTTATGTATGGCAGTCAGGTTTCCACCTATCCGGCTTTAAGTGAGGACATGGAAAATCCCTTCTAGGAGCCACAGGCTTAGCATTCCATCCATATTTCAAATTGTTGTGTGATACCTTCTCTTGTTGGCCTCGCTAGATCGGCCCACAAGATTTTGAAGACTCATTCTTAAATGAAAAGGAGTACAAACCGATTTTGACCAAGCTGGAGTGGTACATTGATGGACGACAGTACAAAGCCTCAGTTTGACTTTCAGGATCTGAAAGCACCCCCAAGTAATTACCAAAAGAAGTGTCGCCCTAAGGCCAGGGAACTGTTTGAAGTTCTTTTGTTCTAGGGATATATGGTAGCGAAAATTGTCGCTTTACGTTTGACATTATGACAGCCTTTTTGCTTCGTTTTACTTCTTGGAAAATGGTCAACTTGTGTTCAAGCTTTTGTTGTGATAGCTTTTTTGTACAGAAAAGAAGTTTTCGGTCGATGATGAGTCTCTGTGTGGGGAGGTTCGATAGGAATTGACCGTCAGGTAAACACCCGATGGTATGCCGGAAGTAGCACGTTACTACTCTTGTAAGATAAAATAAAATAAAACAAATAAAGTTTTCAAGCTGGAAATGGCTGACATGTCATCAGTTATCGCTCAGAGAGCACGCAATGCTAGTATTTGCACATGATGGTGTTTGCTCCGAACAGAAGCGTCTTTAAAAATTCGATATCCCTATCTTCAGCCATCGTGCTTGCCACTTGTTTTCTCATTCTTAGTTTGTGTAGTTCTAGTAAGATCTTAGGAAGCTCTGCGTTTTCAAAAAGGTCGCTCGAGTACGCGCCGAAATTAATGACACTTCAGTGAACATCGCCACTTTCATACAAAGGAGTAAAACCCAAGTTCCAGGCTCACCATGCCTGCATCCTAGTACAGTGCAGATCGTATTCGTTTGTGGTTTTATTTCGTCTCCTATGTTCAATTTGCCAAGTGATCTACCAGCTTGCTCCAACCTGGTGCATGTTTATAGCCTCCGGTCTTCAATAAGCCCGAGTTGGTCCAACGAGAAAGATGGTAATGATATAAAGCACAGAACATTTCTTTCAGTCTGACGAGACTTTTTCGTAGGAGACGTTATTCTTGACGAATCTTCAGTGGGATTATAGACAGCCGCTCGCATAGCCAGGCTTCCGTCACCTCAGCTCGGTCGCTTTTGGTATTACCGAGTTCCCGGGAACATGGGAGTATGCTACCCAACGTGCTTGATTAATAATTAAGAAGTTAATAATTAAGAAACTTGTAGAAAATTTGATTATTACGACAATCGTGTCCAAAAATACATGGGACCCTTTCAATAATATGCGCAACAGTGGCTTCAATTAGAGGTGTGCCTTATGTGTGATAATAATTCTCCTCCTTGCGGCCTCTCAAGTGATCCCCACTACCCCTAAGCAACTACGGCTGCGGCGGGCGGCGGGCGGGGATGATGATGATATTGACATCGACTGAGGACCGGGAGAAGAATGTTGTTACCATTCATTGTCTTTGAAACCACTTTTGCCTCATTGACTTCATTGTTCATGATCGTAGATATACCTAATCGTAAAGTGCCATAGAGCAATTGTTTTTTATATAGCAAGCCAATTATTTTTGTTTTTGCATTTTTGGACCCTTAAATGTTCATGAACTTCTTTTAACTTGGTTTGTGAAGAGGCTACGTGTGGGAGACATATTTAAACTGCAGGTAGAAGCATGCTCAGGTTTTAGACCATTGCAGTTCAGCTTTTTTTACGAACTAACAAAACGACAGGTGGCTCGCAGTTGGCTTGATTCTGTCTTTCGTACCTTGTCCACAGTTTGCAGTTCCCAGCCCGAAAGACCCTGGTAATGAAGGTTGGTGAACTACGTTATCTCAGGTAGTTTTTACAGGGGATAAAATAAAGGGGCGTTTGACAGCCTTGGCACTGGGACCGAATCGTACGAGTGCCGAATACATCTTCGTGGTCTTTGCTGAATATTCGATCAAAGCTCTCTTTTTTGGGGATGGTGAGGGGAACCATCGGTCCGCAGAAATTTGGAAACTACTGACTGTCACGAACACGCTGGATTTGCTGGCCGAAAGCTCATTGAAGGACATATCAGAAAATTATGTCTTTCCTAATGATCTCGGAAACGTTCGGTCTTGTGCAAGACGTGCAATCTATTGAGAAGCTCCCAGGTGATCATTAAATATAAACAGCGACCTCATTTGTTAACAACAACAATTCTTTATTAGATCTAACAAACTCTAAGTTATGGACTTTTGCTCGCAATTAGCGAGGGCTATTCTAGGCGGGAAAAAGAGGAAAAAAGAAAATTTAATAGTCCAATAAATTATATCCAAGGAACAAACCTAGAAGCAATCATTGTAGTTTGTCGTGTGGTTTATATCCAGAGTGAGACCGGGAGGCGGACTGTACTCAATACTGGGAGTAACATACAATGTTATGATTTTGAGAATTGTACTCATATATCAGGACTTCTTATGTAATCGTACTCGATTTTCAGGATTTCAAGGAGTTTATTCTTTAGTTTGGTTTTAAATTGATTTTTATTTAGTGTTGTGATAGAGAGTTGAATGGTGTTCCAAATCAAGTCACCTGAGATAGAAAAGGCTCTTTTCATATTTTCAGTTCTAGCTTGCTCAACATAATAATTCTCGTTAGTAACAGATCTAGTCCGGTAACTATATATGGACAAAAGACAGTTTCTTGAACATATTCTTAATGTTACTGGGAGCAAGATTATTATGAACGTCATACATTAGAAGGCTCATTTGCTCAAACAGCAAGAATGATATCGGCAGCTGTTTTGTTTCTAAGAATAATGGGACAGCATGAGCTCGTGGATTAGAGAAGAACATTAGCCTAAGGGCTCTCTTTTGGGGTACTAGTACCTTATGAAGGTGTGGTTCAGCAGCCTGACCTCAAGCAGATACCATAGTTCAGATAGGGAAGAATTAAAGAGCGGTATAAGGGGGTATAAGGTGAGAAGTACGTGACGAGGAACATGTCTGAGCCTGGCAATAATCCCGATTACTTTACTGACTTTTCGACAGAT
>NC_090875.1:36138688-36143688 GCF_036669935.1 Montipora foliosa
CTTGCACTTCTCTGGACGAAATATACATTTCTTTCGTTTATCCAGTCCTTTACGGGAACAATTGATCCCGACAAATTGACCCGCTCCCAACTGTGTGGCTTCATAGCTTAGTTATTTGAGCATTGCACCAGCATCGCAGAGGTCATGGGTTTGAATCCCGTTGGAGCCACCTGAAATTTTCAGGTGTCTAAAAGAGACAATTGCTTCAATTGTTCAGCTAAGTGCGAGGATCACTTCTCTATTTCATGGAATCAGCTGAGTTGATACTGAAGGCTGGCGATGTGAATGCCTGAAAGTGGTTTTATAGCTGTGTTTTGAACGTTAACCTTAGTCAAGGGAAAGTAGAAAAGTATGGGTTAAAAGTACTTGAACGTAAGTTTTTCTATTTTCATTTTTTCAGATGAAAAGAGGGATCCGTGGTTGAAAGGTAAGATTACAGTAATTAGGCTATTACTTTAGAAGACACACTGCAAATAATGCGAAACAAGGGGAGCAAAAAATATCCTACCCAACCTCGTTGCCAGGGTCTCTCTTCTCTGCCTCCATTGTCGTTGAGAAAAGACCCAGGTTCACGTTGGTCACGTGTCTTCCACAATCTGGGAGGTTCACCAAATGTGTGTTAGGGGATGGGTGGCAGCAGGCTTTGTCGACATTGCCATTGATTTTGTAGCCAGATGACCATCGACAAAACCAGTAGTTTATGTACTACATATAAGGAATTAGATGTGAAAGGCAAAAGGTTGTGGTTTCTCGTCTCTTTTGTGAAAACGGCTAATATGTTGGTGTAGTAGAGGAAAGATGAGCTACAAATGTTGTTGGACTTCAAAATACATGAGCTACAAATGTTGTTGTGGCCTCACTCGGCTGGTCCTCGTGAGTCCACAACATTTTGACCACTGTGCATGATGACGAATATCGTTTCCGATAAGAGTACAGACAACGCTGAACCACTTTAAGTTTTGATAAATTTGCCTCCAACGTTTTTTTCTCAAATATTCAGTAAGGCTATGGTTGTATTGATTTATCGTGACTTTCCAGGAAAGTCTTTAGAGACGAGAAAGTTGAAAACTGATTCGCAAAATGTTAAAAATTGATCACAGTTTGTCTGTATTTTTGGAAACGTATTTTACGCCACCAATAAGCCAACCCCTCTTTCAGTTATTCTCAAAATTCTTTAATGAAATATTAGTTTAATAAGATCAATCAAGAGTAATCAGTAACATACATATATTTTTTATTTCAATCGTAAGAAAGCTAAAAAAACAGGTAATGTATTTTGAAGTGCGGTTTATAGACGAAATGGAGAAGTGACCCTTGCACTTCTCTGGACAAAATATACATTTCTTTCGTTTATCCAGTCCTTTACGGGAACAATTGATCCCGACAAATTGACCCGCTCCCAACTGTGTGGCTTCATAGCTTAGTTATTTGAGCATTGCACCAGCATCGCAGAGGTCATGGGTTTGAATCCCGTTGGAGCCACCTGAAATTTTCAGGTGTCTATAAGAGACAATTGCTTTAATTGTTCAGCTAAGTGCGAGGATCACTTCTCTATTTCATGGAATCAGCTGAGTTGATACTGAATGCTGGCGATGTGAATGCCCAAAAGTGGTTTTATAGCTGTGTTTTGAGCGTTAACCTTGGTCAAAGGAAAATAGAAAAGTATGGGTTGAAAGTACTTGAATGTAGGTTTTTTTTTTTTTATATTTTCAGTTTTTGTTTCAAATGACGCGTGGGAAAAGAGCTGGAAAGGTAATATTGCAGTAATTAGGCCATTACTTTAGAAGACACACTGCAAATAATGCGAAACAAGGGGAGCAAAAAATATCCTTCCCGGGAACAATATCCTACCCAACCTCGTTCCCAGGGTCTATCTTCTCTGCCTCCATTGTCGTTGAGAAAAGACCCTGATTCACGTTGGTCACGTGTCTTCCAGAATCTGAGAGGTTCACCAAATGTGTGTTAGGGGATGGGTAGCAGTAGGCTTTGTCGACATTGCAATTGATTTTGTAACCAGATGACCGTCGACAAAACCTTTGACCGCAGTAGTTTATGTACTACACATATGGAATTAGACGTGAAAGGCAAAAGGTTGTGGTGAAATCGATCGGACGCCACAGAAATATACTCGCGTCGACGTCATTCAAGATTTCACTCGTGTGAAGGTCCGGATCAACGAAGAATGCTAAAAGTTTGCGACAATTTTAAAGAAATCGGCTGCCCATCTCAAGTACTAAAGAAATTATACCATTTTTTGCAAAACTAGTAAGTTGCCCAGTTTCCGGCCATCAGTAGAAAGCAGAAATTTCATTCAATCCGCTCGACTAAACGGACTTCCAAGGCTATCTCGATGTGGCTTAGCGACTGTACGTTATGGGATTAGAGCAAAATGGTTACTTAGGGGTGTATGGTAGGGCATAGATAGCTGCTAACTATGGGTAGGGTATAACCTTGACAAAGCCCCCACGATATTCTCTGGGAAGAGGCACGGGCAATTAACATAGCACATCTGTGTTAATATGTACCTCATTACGCCATGCTTGCTTAAGCTATGTACATTTCATTAATTTCTCGAGTAGTAAGTTATAAAATTTCATTAATTCAAATAAGTTTTAAACAATCTATCTGTGAGTGGAGATCAGTGTCCGGAAACTGGGGTAGTATGCGAAAATCTTAGCTAGGATTTAGACTTCTGACATTCGCAAACAGCTAAGTTCTAGCTTATGATGACAGGTCCCTTAATTACTTCCATCTTCAATGTAAATTCTTTCAAAAAATTATCAAGCTCCGTGAACTATTTCCTATTAAACGAGTTATTTATTTACGTACGGTAGCTTCGCTGTGCAGTGAAAAGGCCAAAAATTAGCCGGTAAGATTTTACTCACCTGAACAAAATCCGTTCTTGTTCCCTCGTTTCTCAACCAAAAAGCCCGCCTAAACCATCAGTTGATAGCGGAGATGTTCGTTTTTTTACAACGGATCGCTTCGGTGGACGAAGAGTTAAAATCCCATCGAAAATAACCGAATTTACCTTTTTTTGGCCGGAAACTGGTACCGGCCGGAAACTGGGCAACTCACTGTATCGACCTCAAATCATCAAATCAAACTGTATTAACATGTGCAGGTATTTTCTTTTGGTTTTTGACTTTCGTTTGTCTTTCGAATGTTAAAGAACGTGATTCCTAAAGTCGCAATGTTGTACAGCGAGTAGACAGTTTTGACTTACGATATTTATATTTCAGCAACTTCGTGTAAATTGTCGATGTCGTTAAGATAAATATTCTTGCCACTGCACGTGCACAGCGCTTTAATAGCGTGTATCATGTATTTTTAGCCTCGGTAGAATAGAAGATACAGGTTATCAAGCAAACGTAGTGTTTGGTGTGTTCTTTTATGTTAGTGTATGTTCTGGAGAAGCAACTTTAGCTACTAACGAAATCAATTTTTGTGAACGTCAATTGCCTCTCGACATTGAAGTTGTCTTGTCGGTCACAAATGTTCTTGCTTTTAGGTTGACCGCTTTTGTGGGAATTCATGTTCTGTGAGAATATAACATCAGCTCTTTTGACCTTTTTGATACTTATATTGTAAGATAAAGATTGCTTATTTAAAAAATGCCTTTTCAAACGAATACGCTTTCGCCCAGTTGCGGTATCAAAATATAACGAAAACTCTACCCCGGCCCAGTGAGAAAATGTTTGTCGACGAGTGCCACGTGAACCAGGGTCTTTTTCTTAACGACAATAGAGGTAGAGAAGAGAGACCCTGGGAACGGGGTTGTATCCTACCACAATACAAAAATACACAAACAATGGCTAATACTTTGTTGTATGCATTATCCAAATAAAGAGTCCCCAACAAAGACTCATTTGGCCGTTACTCCTGTGTTCGTCAGCATCCTGATTTCTTCAAGGAATTATCGTTTACACGACATTTTTTTCGGTTATGAATAGTCCTCATCTATCTCCTTTATTTTGAATTTCTCTTGCTCTTGTTTCACAACGACATGGTTGGGGTCAAAGATAGCATAAACATAGCATCATTAAGAAAAAAAAACTGATCTGCTCCTATTTGCATGTAATTTAGTCAGTAAAATCGTAAATTGGTGGCCCAAATTAACAGAACTCGTTAGCCTTTATAAGTCACAGGGTCCTTGAGAGTATCTCCGTGCACTGTCAGCACATATTGCATGATTCATAAAGTTTGCAGTCAATGCAGGATTTTGATGCTTCATGCTTCATTTATAAGACTTATATTGTTGGCAACGCGTACGTTGCTTTTGTGCGAGCTCTGTTTGCTGGGACACAAATAGTACCACATATGTTTGGGATATTTTGGCCAAGCCCTGTTGGGTTAGACCGTTTATTTAAAATCAGCAAGGCAACCTTAGAAATATATAAAAATAAAAGATATGATCCCAGCAAAGGTGAGGGCACACCCGCCATCCACAAGAAAATAGGGAGCTTAAGCACGCGCGTTTTTGAGACGCGGACGGCAACCGGAAGTGAAGTGTTTTCCCTTTTAACTTGTCTTCACACAACCACATTTACGTTGCCAAGTATCTTTTCTCCATTAGAGACAATTCGTATAAAAATCTGGGAGACACCACTGTCCTTACTGGAGAAATGTCCTCTTCCGGTTGCCGTCCGCGTCTCAAAAACGCGCGTGCTTAAGCTCCCTAGAATAGGGAGGGGGGAGGGGAAAATAATCTTAACTGTCTTGAATTAGTCAGTGAAAGAGGCCCTACGCCTAGTTTCTGCACTGGATAAGATCTACAGAAATTCCCAGATGACAGGAATGCCCCAACTGCATCATGGCAAATAAATAACTAAGCCTGTCACACCCAGCATAAATCCATGCATTTATTTCCTCTGGGAAATACATTCCTTTTTTTTTTGGCGGAGAAAGTGTTACACACAATTTTAACCAATCGAGGAATGTCATGTTGAAAAGCAGACGGGGGAAGGTTGTGAATGATCAAGTAGCAAGCTTGTAATTGT
>NC_090875.1:36151188-36183688 GCF_036669935.1 Montipora foliosa
ATCAGGAGGATGGAAGGGTTCAGGAACTCCGAAAAACAAAAAGTGGGAAGTGCATCTCTTACAGGGTGGGGAGCGATAGTTACATGTAGCTACTTTTCACCAAATCAAAAACATGAACCCAGCAATGTTTTCTGCCTTTCGTTGAACGTTGTTCTAAGGGCTTTCGTTTCCTTGACAAATCTTGGATTTACTTTGTCTGAGGAAGCCATAAATTCGTCGATGTCTTCATATATAGTGCTTGAACGTTTTCTGTTCCCGTCCGGTGCGATTGTTGTTATCACATACACTTTTGTATTTATCCAAGAGCGCCCGCCACTTCTCCTTTAACTGCGCTAATGACTTTTCAGATTCCACACCATTTTCAAAGCACATACTTTTAAACTGCTTCAGAATATCTTCCCATATTTTTTTTTGCCTTGACTGCTTTTTGTAGACTTAAGTCTATCGTAGTACTCCTTATAAGCGGCAATTAAGCATCTCTCTTCGGTCAACGACCAGCTACTGCGCTTGTTACGATCGTCACTTCGGTTCGAGGATTCACTTGGAGTTGGACTGGCGCTGTCCCTGTCTGGTTCAAACTGAAGGCGATTGCTAGTACCGGCTACAGGGTTCTGGTAAATCGGGTAGGGATTTAGCATCGCTGGATAATGCAGTAGAGGCTGATTTTGAGCCATGCCAGCACCAGACAGGGTATTACCGGTGTTGTTAACTCTCCGTGGCCTTGTTTGGTTTCGTGCCGCAAATAAATACCCGTTGCAGTTGGGATCTTCATTTTGACTAGCGTTCCATCAAACGGATAAACAGAAAGATCATAATTTAATCAACTTTGTAACTGACAGTCTGAAGGGCAAACTCATGAAAATAAAGAAAGAAATACTCACAGTGATGCACGAAACCCTGCCATGTTATCGCGTGCTACAAGTAGGCGCGAAATTAGTCAAGTGCTTCAGAGGTCACCTCAGGACTCCTCACGCGATTTCCTGTATAGGCTACGTTCTGCTTTATGATTGGCCAAACCACCTCAGGGAGCAGATAAAAAGGAGCTTTTCAGTTCAGGAACTGTCATGGGAAGTTCTTTTGTTCTTTTTTATGTATCCATGGAAATAACCCTAGGGCGGTTTCGGTCTGGGGAAAGCGGTTACACACAAAAAAGTCTTTTCCCGTGGGCAAACGCTATTTACCCATGGGTAAAAGAACTAGTGTAACCACGCCTTATGACTAGTACTTTGTTGTGTTCGGTATCCAAATGAGGAGTTCCCATTTCGGAATCATTTTGCCCTTACTGCTTTGTTCACCAGCAATTCGATTTCTCTTTGCGAGAGGGGGTAAAGTGAAGGTTCAGTTTTCGCAAGTGCATGTGCTGTTATGAATAAATGCCAGTTGTGCGGAGGAAAGTTTTGTTTTTTTCCGACGCCAGAAAAGCTTTACAGTTGAGGAAAATCATTAAAAAAAATTGCGACGTTTGTGTAAATGGTGCCGACGAAAGCCCCACGTACCCTGCCACTCGAATAAAGTTCTGCGTAGCTCGCTACGCGGTACGCAGAAACTAATAAATTCAAGTTGAAGTATGTAATTTATTCAAAACAGTATTTCTCGTTCTTAAAGCGTGACTCGCGAATTAAGTAGTGATCAATTGTGAATTTTACGGTTAGATTAACTACATTTTTCACGAGATCTTGTCAAGAAAATAGCGCTCGTTGCAGTGATTAGGTCTAAGCACTCTTAAACATTTTAGCTTTTCAATGTACGGTTTAGCTAACTACACTTTGCACGAGATCGTGTGAAGAAAATAGCACTCGTTTATTGATTAAGCCCAAGCGCTTGTTTTAGTGATTCTGCAGTTGCTCCGACGATTAAACAATCTCGACCGTTCAAAAACAATCGCCTGTAGCGCTTCTTTCTGTTTCGGCTTAAGTTTAAGGTTTCCTTGTCCTCTACCCAAAAGAATCTCTTCAAGAATACTCTCGAAATCCATGTTTATTCTGCAAAATCACTCAAAATCACAACAGAGAGTATGAACATGCGCGGTGATAGGAAAGCCTATATTTCGGACCTCGCTGGCACTGAGCATGCTCGAAATCGAACTTTACCAGATCTCCCTTCCATATGACCGTGGGAGATCTGGGTACGAGATTAGTTGAAAGTAGTTAAATGTATGGTTATTTTCGTTATCTTTAAGAATGTTATGACATTTTTTTAATTTTGAAGACATGTTTCGATGTTACAAACATCGTCAGTTACAGAATATTTGAAAAACCTTTAGGACTATATAACAACTAGGCGAAACATGCATAATTAAATATGATTAAGTGACAAGAAATACAAACACAAAAATAGCAACTCACGCAACAAATTTAGTTGCATTTACCTCTTCGTCGAATCCTCATGCTTAACACTGGAATTTTTAGTTATTGCGAAACATCTATCTCTATTCGTTAGCAATAATCCTTTTAAATTTCAGAGAAATCGACCGGTCTGCTAATATTTTACGAGTTTTTTTCGATGGGTTGTCAAAAGGCCAAGTGGATGTTATGCATAATCGGGCAAGTTCGGGCGATCAAGTTTCGCGTGTGACCCGTTTTAGATATTTTTTTCGCAAAATGTTCCCAAATCGTCCAGTATCACCACAGAAGACAAAAGCATCATTCTAAAAGCTTATTCTACGCAAAAAGTAGGTTCTTGAGAGAACTCACGAGGCCGCATTGTATATATTTGATTAAGTTAACACAACAGAAGGACGCTAACATCGTTTTGACACGAAAATGCTTTACTATTGCCATAAATACAATCCAGTTAAGCTCACATATTACACAACATGATGAATTCATAAAGGCCATCTTTTCCAGCGAAAATTTTTTGAAACAAACAACATATTTGCTATTAGAGTCCGTCCGTCCTGTTCATTACGTGGGTGAAGACAAGAAAATCAATCGTATCAAATTACCATACGGAATTGCAACAAAATAAATTTCAGTATCAAACCCTTTCCACGAAGAACCTTTTCCTTGAATAATGAAGCGCAAAATAGACGACAAGCTTCTTTCAAATAATTCTTGACTGTCACATTTCCAATTATTTTTGTTACCTGAAGACTGTGCAGAGTTGAGTACAAAAATACAAATAGCCAGACAACAGAGATCTCAGATCTACTTAAGGTGTTCGATTCCTTCTCTGTCTTTGTTGAACCCATAAGTTACCAGAGAATTTTCTATTTGGCCTCAGCGTTCTACATAACAGCACACTTGGTAAAATACGAGAAATACAGCTCACTTTGATTTCGGCTCGACAGGCGATAGATTGTTGTCGAAGTCCATTACTCGTTGCTTTAATGATTCCAGACAGACATCCCTGATGAATCTCGCTCTGATCGACTACAGCCAAAGTGTTTATGTTGCTATCACTTTCTTGGTCAGAATTACATCAGTCTGGGGTTTTCATGAGAAAAATGGTGCACATAAACTTGACACATTGGGTTTAGTAATTTTTTTAAAACAAAATTGAATTTAGAAGGTATTTTTACGCCGCCAATAAGCCAACCCCTCTCGCAGTTCTTCTTAAAATTCCTTAATATAATATTAAATGAGATCAATCAAGAGTGATCATAACATGCACATGAATATATATTTCTTATTTCAGTCCGAAGACGAAACATGGAACGTAAAAAACGAGGTAACGTGTGACGTTGGTCATGCTTTTTTTAGCGTAGAACGAGTAGTACAAGGGGCGGGCAGGAGCACTTGAGATCAGGAGGCTGGAAGGGTTGAGGAACTCCGAAAAAACAAAAAGTGGGAAGTGCATCTCTTAGAGGGTGGGGAGCGATAGTTACATGTAGCTACTTTTCACCAAATCAAAAACATGAACCCAGCAATGTTTTCTGACTTTCGTTGAACGTTGTTCTAAGCCGGTTGAACAAAATTTCCAATATAAGAAAACATCAAATTTTACCCAAGGCCAGTTATGTCCAGAAATTAAAGTAATAAGATGCGCGCCCAATTTTGACATCCAACACGAAGTGTCCTTTTAGTAAGTCAAAGTTTTTGCTTCATGTACCTATTTCCAACAATAAGTAATGAAAATTTATTTTCCTATTTAATTTTTTTTTTTCAGTTAAAGAGTCGGGATCGGCATCTAAAGGTAATATCTCAGTAAATGGAGTTTACTTTAGAACACACAAATGACGCGAAACAAAGAGAGCAATATCTCACCAAAATAAGAGATTTACAAACAACGAATAGTACTTTTGTTGTGTTCTGTATCCAAATGAAGAGTTTCCAAGTGAGTTGATACTGAAGGCTGGCAATGTGAATACCCGAAAGTGGTTTCATAGCCGGTGTTTGGGAGCGTCAACCCGGTCAAGACAACTAAGAAAAGTATGGGTTAAAAGTAGTTAAATGTGATTTTATTTTCCGGTCTCATTTTTTTCAGTTGAAAAGTCGGGATCATCATCTGAAGGTAATATCTCAGTAATTGGAGTTTTACTTTAGAAGACACAAATGGCGTGAAACAAGGAGAGAAAAAACCGGGAACAATATCTTACCAAAATACAAGACTTACAAACTATAGTAGTGGTTACACACACCTTGGGTTTGGGGTCTTCCGGAGGGTACGTGGCTTGGGTTTGATTTTGCTCGGGTTTCACGTTACTCTTGGGATTGCGGTTACACAGTAAAAGACACCCCTCAGGGTAAAATATAATTAGATATGAATTAACCGACCTTGTAAATTGGCGGGAAACGTGCAGATCAACATGCATGACAGGAATCGAGATCTATTAAGCTTAATTTCAGTGATTCTCCTGCTTATTATTCGACAGTCCTCCATAAATATTCCAGTCCCGCACTTTTTTGCGAGAAGACACCGAAGAAGGCGCTTTCAATTACGCTACCTTCAAGGTTTGTCGGCATTTTATTTACATTTACGCGCTCGTCTCCAATTTGCTCGCCGGCTAAGAAGAGCTTGGGTATTTCCACGACCAGAGAATTGGTTTCAGCAACTTCTAAATAACAATGCACTGGATCACTGGTGGAAAGAAAACTTAAGAGTTTCGCGCGATACCTTTGAATATATATGCCAGCTCGTTGGACTCGCGCTTCAGCGACAAAACACTAGGATGCGAGATGCCATTCCAGTTCCAAAGCGCGTCGGTACAAGCCTCTGGCGATTAGCTACTGGAGAGTGCTACCGCTCGTGTGGACTGATGGTTGGGCTGGCAAAACCGACTGTCGTAAAGTTTTGCCATGAATTTGTTCACGAAATCTGCCGACATCAAGATGAGTTTATCAAGTTTCCTTCTACTGCAGCAGAGAGAGCTAAGAAAATTAAAGGCTTCGACAATAAAAGTAAATTACCTAATGTAGTTGGAGCAATAGATGGAAGCCATGTACCTATCAAGGACCCAAAAATTAACCACGAAGACTACTTTAACCGGAAACATTTCTACAGAGTTTTAGTACAAGGAATAGTTGATGCCTCTGGCCTCTATTTATCCGTGGCCACTGGGTTTCCTGGAAGTCTACATGATGCTCGGATGCTACGTTTAACTGACGTTTATTGGGCTGCTGAAGATGAGAATATCCTAATGGAACCCACATTTGACTTAGGCGGAACTTATCGTGGAAGACACTGCTTATCTAAACAAAACCTGGCTCATCCGACCATTTAAGGATAATGGTGGCCTAACGCGCGCCCAGAGGAATTTCAACCGAGAGGTATCTAAGGCGAGAATAGTATCCGAACACGCATTTGGTATGACCAAAGGAAGGTGGAGGGTTTTACTTAAGTGCCTAGACGAAGACAGTGACAGAATACCTGACACTATCATTGCCTGCTGCGTGCTACATAACATTTGTGTTTTACGAGGAGATGAACTCGACATAGATGATAGTGATGATGATGATGACAGCGATGATGATGATGATGATGACGACGGCGGTCGCCCCTCCCAGGCTGCAGCTGCGGTTCTACAAGCCCTTGTTCAATACGTTGCAATTAAATAGACAGTATCCCCTTGATTTTGTCCTCTTTGCGTCCTAAATTACAGAAGGTTACGACATAATTCTATTTTGCTTTGCAATTTATTTAAGTAATTATACATCTGATCCCATTGATCCGAACCTAAAAGTAACAGCAGATTGAATAAAATATGCGTATATCTATATAGCAATACAAAACCAATCAAAAATGGTGTAGAAATTTACACGGGATAATTACAGGAAATGTTTGCTAAACAACTGTAACGTCTATTATACTTAAGAAACAGTGGTTGTAACCATTTTATAGCAATGTGTATTTCAGTGTCCAAAATACTATTCAAGATCAAATAAAATTTATTTTTGCAATTTTGCAACAATCATGTAAACGGTTCTTATTTTCTTTGGAATAAAAGCGCTGAGTTGAAACCTATTTTTTGGAAGCAAATATGTCTCCGAGTTTTACCAAAACAGACACAACAAATTCTTGATGTTGTCGCTGCGCGTCTGCTTGAGAAACTCTGCTTGAGAAACTCTCTCGTAATTCTCCTCTGATCTTTAGATGGCTTCTTGCTGAGACTTTATTATGTCAAGGATTCCTAGCTCCATGTCATCGCCGCTAAGCCTTTTCCTCTTCATTTTTGATCCTTTTTCCTCCTTTTGCCCAGTTTTTCCAGTTTTCTCGGCATTCGCACTATGAGCTTCAGCAGAGCTGGCCGGCCGTTTCTCTGATTTCTTACCGCTTTCTTGATTTCCGGTCGATAAAATATCGTCGGTATCATCAGAGCTACAATCTTGTTTTGTGGGCTTTCGTTTCCTTGACAAATCTTGCATTTACTTTGTCTGAGGAAGCCATAAATTCGTCGATGTCTTCATATATAGTGCTTGAACGTTTTCTGTTCCCGTCCGGTGCGATTGTTGTTATCACATACACTTTTGTATTTATCCAAGAGCGCACGCCACTTCTCCTTTAACTGCGCTAATGACTTTTCAGATTCCACACCATTTTCAAAGCACATACTTTTAAACTGCTTCAGAATATCTTCCCATATGTTTTTTTTGCCTTGACTGCTTTTTGTAGACTTAAGTCTATCGTAGTACTCCTTATAAGCGGCAATTAAGCATCTCTCTTCGGTCAACGACCAGCTACTGCGCTTGTTACGATCGTCACTTCGGTTCGAGGATTCACTTGGAGTTGGACTGGCGCTGTCCCTGTCTGGTTCAAACTGAAGGCGATTGCTAGTACCGGCTACAGGGTTCTGGTAAATCGGGTAGGGATTTAGCATCGCTGGATAATGCAGTAGAGGCTGATTTTGAGCCATGCCAGCACCAGACAGGGTATTACCGGTGTTGTTAACTCTCCGTGGCCTTGTTTGGTTTCGTGCCGCAAATAAATACCCGTTGCAGTTGGGATCTTCATTTTGACTAGCGTTCCATCAAACGGATAAACAGAAAGATCATAATTTAATCAACTTTGTAACTGACAGTCTGAAGGGCAAACTCATGAAAATAAAGAAAGAAATACTCACAGTGATGCACGAAACCCTGCCATGTTATCGCGTGCTACAAGTAGGCGCGAAATTAGTCAAGTGCTTCAGAGGTCACCCTAGAACTCCTCACGCGATTTCCTGTATAGGCTACGTTCTGCTTTATGATTGGCCAAACCACCTCAGGGAGCAGATAAAAAGGAGCTTTTCAGTTCAGGAACTGTCATGGGAAGTTCTTTTGTTCTTTTTTATGTATCCATGGAAATAACCATAGGGCGGTTTCGGTCTGGGGAAAGCGGTTACACACAAAAAAGTCTTTTCCCGTGGGCAAACGCTATTTACCCATGGGTAAAAGAACTAGTGTAACCACGCCTTATGACTAGTACTTTGTTGTGTTCGGTATCCAAATGAGGGGTTCCCATTTCGGAATCATTTTGCCCTTACTGCTTTGTTCACCAGCACTTCGATTTCTCTTTGCGAGAGGGGGTTTTCACTCCCAACAATGTATGGAACAGTCCAGGAGTTTTTGTTGCATTTTGTCCTCTGGTTAATAGGCGTCTTATGTCCAGAAATGGAAGTAATAAGATGCATGCCCGATTTTGACATCCAACACGAAGTGTCCTTTTTGCAAGTCAAAGTTTTTGCGTCATGTACCTATTTCCAACAATAAGTAATGAAATTTTATTTTCCTATTTTATCTTTTTCAGTTAAAGAGTCGGGATCGGCATCTAAAGGTAATATCTCAGTAAATGGAGTTTACCTTAGAACACACGAATTATGCGGAACAAAGAGAGCAATATCTTACCAAAATACAAGACTTATACAAACAACGACTAGTATTTTTGTTGTATTCCGTATCCAAATGAAGAGTTCCCAAATGAGTTGATACTGAAGGCTGGCAATGTGAATACCCGAAAGTGGTTTCAGAGCCGGTCTTTGGAGCGTAACCCTGGTCAAGGCAAATTAGAAAAGTATGGGTTGAAAGTAGTTAGTAGTTCATTTTTTTCAGTCAAAAAGTCGGGATCGTCATATAAAGGCAATATCTCAGTAACTGGAGTTTACTTTAGAAGACACAAATGGCACAAACAAAGATAGTAAAAACCGGGAACAATATCTTACCAAATACAAGACTTACTAGTAGTAATCATGGATTAGTAAAGTGCTTTCGATGTGTCGTAAAACAATACTTTTTTTTTATTGTACTCATCGCCCAGAAATATTCCGGGAAAGTTGACTTGTGGGGTGCTTTCAGGCAGTATGCAGAGAGAACTTGAATCTCTTGTGAAAAGCAGCTGAGTTGGCAAATCACAACTCGGCATCGTTGCCGGCACTAATTGCCATTCTGGGGCGAATTGCAGTGTCTGTTTCCTACAAAACGTACCTCTAAACAACTTTCTGATGTTGTGATAAGTAGCTTTAGTCATATTTGCAAGTGATACTTCGAAAAAATCAACACAACTTCACTTACCTTTGAAAAAACAGCGAAGAAAACAGCAGCCGAGCAACCAACGCGCACAACTGCAAAGTACGTGGAATACAACAACAAAAAGAAAGAAAAGGAAAAAGAGAGAAAGAAACATGGGAGCCACTTAATCAATTTACCATCCGTTTTTCGTGTTGGAGTTGATACTCAATAAGACTGGATTGTATCAAACTCTCGTCTGCCTGAAAATAGACCATATGAGCATTTGTGGATCATTTGAATTAGAAAAATTATTTTGAGTGCTCCATTTACTATGGGGCGGCCTACCCTACCAAAAAGAGAGAGGTGAGACGTCACGTGTTTTCACATCCATGCAGCAAACATTCGATTACTTACAAAGTAAGTCTGAATTGGCGGTTCATTCTAGCCCCCAAACTCATAAAAATAAACAAGACTCGATCCACCGGACTTGTTATTGTCCACTACGTCGTTGTTTTCAATATGATAAAGATAACAATTCAGGGTTTCGAAACAAAAGCAAACCAGACCAGTTTTCAAAACAGAGAACGTGACAATTGAAGGTATCAGGCCTAGGCCTTAAGGGTTAAAGTTGTCTTGCCCTTAGAGGCTTGTTATGGGAACTGGTAACAGCTAAAATCGAACAATGCATTTGACTGGTGTGAGTGCAGAACTTCACTGAATGTCGAAGCTAGAAATGGACATCCCTAGTGAATCTCGCTCCGATCGACTACGGCGAAAGTGCCTTGTGTAGCGATCACTGTCTTGGTCAGAATTACATCAGTTTGGGTTTCTGAAGAGAAAGAATATTTTTCCAAGCGCCGACACTGATTGCGGCCCTTTTTGATGTCAATGGTGACACATCCAGTTTGTTATACTGATTGCCGTGACAATATATTTGTCACATTTTGTGATAATTTTTTTTTAAAGAAAACGAATTTATTAGTCGGAGTACTTTAAAGGTCAAGTATTCCTCAGGCACTCAGATTATGGACAAAAATCTCGTCTGAGACGGAAAATTAGTCTTACGCGTTCCTCGTTAGATGTCCGCATTTAAAGGCCCCCCTTCAACAGACAGGCTGTTCGACCGTTTGTTTTTGTTATGGAAATTCGCATTGCTTATCCTAGCAATCTGATTGGATGAATTTCAGCTTTGGCGCCATTTTCAAATATGAAAATTGTTTCGCGGCACCCAATGCCTGTCGGTTGAATGTGGGCCTTTAAGTTCACATTTGGATGAGTGATTGGGCAGTCTGTCACTCACAATATCGTGAAAGAACTGGACTTCTTGAGAGCCGAGTTATAGTATCCAAAGTATAGGCTGATAGTCGATCTCTTTTTTTCGAAAGATGTTAGAACTTTCGCGCGTTTTACCGTGGAAGGGTTGGTTGGGAAAAGAGACGGGTTTTCGGTCGAAGACGAATCATACGTCTCAAACGAGTTTTTTGTCTCTTTGTGAAAGCGGCTAATATGTTGATGTGGTAGAGGAAAGATGAGCTACAAATGCAGTTTCTTGTATTCCATTTCATTTTTTTACCACGATTGCTTGTAATCTCGCAATCTGATTGGCTAATTTGCCGTTGTCGATTGGAATCTAGACAACGCTGTACTCCTCATGCTCGCGTCAATTTGTCACGCAATGTAATAGCCAGTCAAGAACGCCCATTTTGGGAAATAAACCAATCATATTGCGAGAAAGTAATAGACAACGCTTGCTCTTTCTTTGTGTCATGATTTTGGTCACGCTCTGAACTAAAAACTTTCTTTGGCGTTGAAAATTGTGGTACAAAAACAAATCGAAAGTGGTTCAGCGTTGTGGACTCACTCGGCTGCTCCTCGCGAGTCCACAACATTTTGACCACTGTGATGACGAATATCGTTGTCGATAAGAGTACAGACAACGCTGAACCACTTTCGATTTGTTAAATTTCCCTCCAACGTTTTTTTTCTGAAATATTGAGTAAG
The DNA here is from genome assembly GCF_036669935.1 of Montipora foliosa. Taxonomy (NCBI): domain Eukaryota; kingdom Metazoa; phylum Cnidaria; class Anthozoa; order Scleractinia; family Acroporidae; genus Montipora; species Montipora foliosa. The sequence goes on from NC_090875.1 coordinate 36,162,051, forward strand.
GCTTTGGTTTTATTGATTTATCGTGACTTTCCAGGAAAGCCTTTAGAGACGAGAAAGTAAAAAATTGAACTGCAAAGTGTTTAAAATTGATCACAGTTTGTCGGTATTTTTGGAAACATATTTTACGCCACCAATAAGCCAACTCCTCTTTCAGTTCTTCTCAAAGTTCTTTAATGAAATATTAGTTTAATATGATCAATCAAGAGTAATCAGTAACATACATATATATTTGTTTATTTCAATGGTAAGACAAAATATGGAAGCTAACACCTTTCTGCGCGAAATATACATTTCTTTGGTTTATCGAGTCCTTTACGGGAACAATTGATCCCGACAAATTGACCCGCTCCCAACTGTGTGGCTTCATAGCTTAGTTATTTGAGCATTGCACCAGCATCGCAGAGGTCATGGGTTTGAATCCCGTTGGAGCCACCTGAAATTTTGTAGGTGTCTATAAGAGACAATTGCTTAAATTGTTCAGCTAAGTGCGAGGATCACTTCTCTATTTCATGGTATCAGCTGAGTTGATACTGAAGGCTGGCGATGTGAATGCCTGAAAGTGGTTTTATAACTGTGTATTGAGCGTTAACCTTGGTCAAGGGAAAATAGAAAGTATGGGTTGAAAGTACTTGAATTTAAGTTTTTCCTATTTTCATTTTTTTTCAGATGAAGAGGGGAAACTTTTCAGGAAACGTAAGATTACAGTAATTAGGCTATTACTTTAGAAGACACACTGCAAATAATGCGAAACAAGGGGAGCAAACACTATCCTACCCGGGAACAATATCCTACCCAACCTCGTTCCCAGGGTCTCTCTTCTCTGCGTCCATTGTCGTTGAGAAAAGACCCGGGTTCACGTTGGTCACGTGGCTTCCAGAATCTGGGAGGTTCACCAAATGTGTGTTAGGGGATGGGTGGCAGTAGGCTTTGTCGACATTGCAATTGATTTTGTAGCCAGATGACCATCGACAAAACCTTTGACCGCAGTAGTTTATGTACTACACATATGGAATTAGACGTAAAAGGCAAAAAGGTTGTGGTCAAATCGATCGGACGCCACAGAAAATATACTCGCGTCATTCAAGATTTCACCCGTGTGAAGGTCCGGATCAACAAAGAATGCTAATAGTTTGCGACAATTTTAAAGAAAAGAAGATTTAATCGTGCGAGAAAACAAGCAAAACGTTTATCCCTGGGAAACAAACATGTTCAGCGATCAGCCGGCTTGATGTTAAGTTCTTATGTCACATATCGACCTCAAATCATCAAATCAAACTGTATTAACATGTGCAGGTATTTTATTTTGGTCTTTGATTTTCGTTTATCTTTCGAATGTTAAACAACGTGATTCCTAAACTCGCAATCTTGTACAATGAGTAGACAGTTTTGACTTATGATATTTATATTTCAGCAACTTCGTGTAAATTGTCGATGTCGTTAAGATATATCTTTTTGCCACTGCACGTGCACAGCGCTTTAATAGTATGTAGAATAGAAGATACATTTTATCAAGCAAACGTAGTGTTTGGTGTATTCTTTTATGTTAGTGTATGTTCTGGAGAAACAACTTTAGCTACTAACGAAATCAATTTTTGTGAACATCAATTGCCGCTCGACATTGAAGTTGTCTTGTCTGTCACAAAAGCTCTTGCTTTTAGGTTGACCACTTTTGTGAGAATTCATCTCCTGTGGGAATACAACATCAGCTCATTTGACTTTTTTGATACTTACGTTGTAAGATGAAGATTGCTTATCTAAAAAATGCCTTGTCAAACGAATACGATTTCGCGCAGTTGCGGTATCAAAATATAACGAAAACTCTACCCCGGCCCAGTGAGAAAATGTTTGTCGACGAGTGCCACGTGACCAGCGTGAACCAGGGTCTTTTTCTTAACGACAATGGAGGCAGAGAAGAGAGACCCTGGGAACGAGGTTGTATCCTACCAGAATACAAAAATTTACAAACAATGGCTAGTACTTTGTTGTATGTGTTACAGATTGAAATTAAATTCAAGTCCATTTAAATCAAACTGGGTAAATTTAAATCAAATTAAGTGAATTTAATTAACCTAGGTTATTTATCAAGTGTTTGAAAAGGGATTTTCTTTATGGGGTGTGGTTGAAAAAAAGGGGCACGGTCTTTTTGGAGGGATTGAAAACAAAACACAAAAACAAAAAAATCGACTTTCCCTTCTCCCACTTTCCTCTCTACTCTCTCCCTTTTTGTCCCTATCCCAGGCCTCTTAACCTTCCATCTCCTGATCCATTCGTCATACCTACCACTACTTTACGTACTTACGTACCCTTGATCCATTCAATTCCAATGTTTACATGAGAGAAAGAAATCGCTTTGGACTGCACTTACCGAGTCTTGAACCGGGCACCTCTGACATCCCTTAGCATTGAGTCTTTAGCACTGAGTCTTTGAGTCTTTCTTGAAGTAGTTAGTGAAAGAGGCCCTACGCCTACTAGTAGTTTCTGCACTGGATAAGATCTACAGAAATTCCCAGATGACAGGAATGCCCCAACTGCATCATGGGAAATAAATAACTAAGCCTGTCACACCCAGCATAAATCCATTTATTTCGTCTGGGAAACAAATAAATATATTTTTTTTGCTGGAGAAAGTGTTACACACAATTTTGTACGGTAGAGGAATGTCATGTTGAAAAGCAGACCGGGAAAGGCTGTGAATGATCAAGGAGCAAGCTTGTAATTGTCCTGATTCGTCAATAATTGCGTGACAATTAAGTCGACAAGCAAAGGAGCGTCTGACTAGATATCTCGGGCTCCTTACGGAAACAAGAGATAGATTAATTCACGTCAGGTCTTTTCACACTTGTTTTAACACTTGGCATTACAATTAAAATAAGAAAATAACCAAAAAAGAGCAAAAAGAAAAACAACAAAATGTGTTAAAACCTTCTTAGGACTTACCATTTTGTCATGGTTGATGTTGTCACTCTCAAGATAAGGAAGTCATGCTAGGACGCAGTTCATTTCATGCAGACTGCACCGTGCTGTAGATCTGTTAATTACAAGCCACAAATTGGTAATGGCATGACCAAGCTTATCCTCGATGAGAAGACAAATACACAAACAAAAACTTTATGTCGGTTTTTGCTTTCGATAAATGCAGAAGGCGAAGACATAAACGCTTTTGACCTTTCTTTTCACTCTCTACAGACTATGAATCATTTCTTTAGATCATTAAGATCAGAAAAGGAAAGATAAAGGACGATTTTCATGTATTCTTTTAAATTTCACATTTTGAAAAGTGGTGCACTGCACTTATTAGAAGTAACTTGTGTATAATTGGTATCAAGTGAGTTGATCCTGAAGGTTGGCAATGCGAATACCCGAAAGTGATTTCATAGCCGGTGTTTTGAGGGTTAACCCTGGTCGAGGCAAATTAGATCAATATGAGTTGAAAGTAATTAAATTAAATGTAAATCTATTTGTCACGATCGTTATTTAAAGGTCGTTTTCGGCGGTAATTGGGCTTTTACTTTAGAGGACACAAATGATTGCACCATTGTCACCCTCTTTACCGCATACAACTCCATTTTTTTTTTTGTTTTAGTCTTAGCAGGAGCCAATACAATCCCATACGAGCCCTACGAGTCAACCTTTGCACGTATCTTTCTATTTTAAGAAAGCCACGAGTTCTTCAGCTCTGCTCGCACTGTTTACTAATAAAATGGCCAATTAGAATAAAGTTATATTTAAACGAAGACAAAAAGAGAAAAACAATGTTTGCAAAATTCGCAAATTGATGACGGTAAGTTGATGTAGATGTGAGCGTCCTACTGAAGTATTGAGAAGTATTGTTATCTATTCAATTGACTGCAATTGCTGGGATACAACATCTGGTGACGAGGATGGGATTGTTTTGAGGGAAAGTGCTTATTCCTACTGTTCGGTACTTGGAGATCGAACATACCAAGAGGCTCTCCAGGTAGCTATTGCCGACAAGATTGCGGCTAAAGAGACCCTTCAAGTCGGGAAACAACAGTTGTCCCAATTAGTAAATTCAGTTTCAAAGAAGACCTCTTCTCGTGGAATTTCGCGGTCATGGTCTACCTCGAGGCCATCTTCGAACCAACCTTCACCCAAGTTCCAGCCAGTAAGTTCTTATGCATGTTTGTCACGTGGGAACTCTGATCATGAAAGATATAAATTCAAATTCCGGAATGCTGTTTATGGCCATTGCAAGTTGCGAGGACATATTGCACGAGTGTCTAAAAAGGGTGGAGTAAATAACATGGGTTTCGAAGAATAGTGTCTGCAGGAAAAGTTATCAGACGATGACGTGTTGTTTATAGTATATGGTGTTAATGCAATGTGTAGATATGAAATTTCTGTGCCTCTGAAGATTGAAAACAATGATTGTCACATGCAATTAGACACTGGGTGTGAACTTTCCCTTGCCACTCTTATTTTTTTAAAACGAGTTTGTCCGGAGGCTGAAGTGAAACCCACAAGGGTTGTGTTGTTGACGTACACAGGTGAAACTGTGCATCCGTTGGGAGAAGTGCACGTGAAAGTTGAGTACATGGGATCACTTTATTGATTTTACGTGAAGGAACTACAGCTTTATTTGGTCGGAACTGGCTGTCAGATATCCATTTGGATTGGAAGACCTTGCCTGGGTTGAATCACATTAGAACCATTCCCAGTAATTTCTCTGGAAACATAGTTCCCCAAGGAAACCAGACCTCAAGGTGATTCCTCAGTATTGCACTGTCCTGCGTATATGGTTGGTCAATATTTATAAACTGGTCAAATTTGTAACATTGCAAAGATGGCGTAAGTCGATCATACACGCTGAAACAGTTCGAAAAACAGGTGAGAGAAGTTGTGAATGACCATAATTCTTTGCGAATAAGCGCGCGCATTCCGCGAACATAGCGAATTAATTTTGTTGTTTCGATCTACGATAATCGAGATAGACAGCTACGATGGTGTTTTACTGTTAAACGAGCAAGGGTACCTATATTTTTTATTTCATAATTTTGGTCTACAAATTATCCTCTTTAAAACAATTTTTTTTTTAATTTATTGGAAGGAAAAAAAGATATAGCTAAAAACGTACACAAAGCCCCTTACCTGGGGATGTAAACGAGAAACGTTTTGAGTCGACGTCGTTTTAAGTAGAGTGATTTTTCCATAAACTATATAAGACAGTGAGAGGCGCGGGGCCTCATGGTTAGTGTGCTCGACACCGGATCGAGTGGTCTGGGTTCGGGGCCTGGCCGGGGACATTGTGTTGTGTTCTTGGGCAAGACACTTTACTCTCACGGTGCCTCTCTCCACCCAGGTGTATAAATGGGTACCGGCGTAATGCTGGGGGTAACCCTGCGATGGACTAGCATCCCATCCAGGGGGGAGTATAAATACTCCTAGTCGCTTCATGCTACGGAAACCGGAGATAAGCGCCGGCCTGATGAGCCTTCTGGCTCGTAAGCAGAGACTTTTTTTTTTAATATAAGACAGTGTTCCACATGCTCTAGACGTTCTATCTATCAGGCTTTTTTTGATATGTCACTTTTAAAACCCTCTCGTTTAGCTGCCACAAAATGTACCCTGAGCCGATGAAATAACGCGCGTGATTAGTATCAGTACAGGCATCAATGGGGTAAGATTGGCCCATTATATCTCTTCAGCAAGCATAGGGACATATCTTTTTTATTGTAGTTCTCAAAACAGAGATTAGTAGGGAAAATTCAGGGAAAGTTTCAAGAAAATCGTTCGACAATTATTTTTTTCTGAAGAATCACCTTAACAGCAGTACTTGAGCAATACGGTGAATTATTTCAGCCTCAACTTGGATGTTACACTGGGAAACCAGTTGTGCTAAATGAAAGTAAGGAAGCGGAATTTTACAAGGCCAGACCCGTTCCTATGCCTTGCAATCCAAAGTGGAGAATGCTTTCCTTAAGATGGAAAGAGATGGTGTAATTGAACGAGTGTCATCTGCGAGCAGGGCTGCGCCTAACGTAGTGGTTGGAAAGAAAGACAGTGATGATGTTCTTGTATGTGGTGCTTTTAGTGTAACATACAATGCAAGTGCACGTGTGGAAACCTATCCTATGCCTCAGATTGAGGATATGCATACTGCTCTTTAAGGATGCACTGTATTTAGTGTCCTTGATATGAAGCAAGCCTATCACGTGCACCAAGTACCAATTGCAAGAGAATCACAGCCTTACCTTACAATTAATACCCACATTGGGTTGTTCGCATTCAAAAGACTTCATAATTGTATCCATTCTAAGTCTGACTTAGTAATCTCTTAAATCGACTTAGTGAAAATGACAGGTGTGAACCGCAGAAGTCACAGAAGCGTGATTTCTTGTCATAGTGTCGGCAAACTCAAACGACCTAAGTAGTTCTTAAGTCTGTTTCAAACATGATTTAAGGCTGACTTAAGAAACCTGATAGCAAAAAAAATTCAAAATCGTGGGTTTTATCAGATAGAATTTGGCAAAACACGTCAAACGTTTCACGTTCCATTCGAAAATTAGGTTTCCAAAAAACGTCCAGCCGAGGTGATGCTAGCATTACATCAAACCAGTTCTGCGGGCTTGGCCAGGTCCACGCTCTTCTTCTTATGTGCCGAAAATTACTTCGTCTTCGGTGAATGCTCAAAAGTAGGGCGGTCAGAAAAAGCAGGCTTTCACTCACTTGGACAAAATCTTCCATCATTCTTTCACGAAGGAACATAAGGTTTTGTAAGGTTATTTGGCTGATCAACCTTTGTAAATTTAATAAACAGACAACAGTCGCAATCACAGCGATTTTACGGCTTCTCCGTCTCATTTTGATCTTAACTTCTTCGCTAAAATGGATCGTGACTACCTCACCACATTTATGATGTTAGTTACCTTATCTGTTATTTTTATCGTTAATGATGACAGCTTTGCACGGAAAGAATTTGTCTTCTAGATATGTCTAAACGGTTAAGCGGACCTAGGGTGACTTGGCTTGACTTAGGCTAAGACAGACTTAGTGCCTAGTGTGAACCCAATAGATATCCTGGTTGCTGGCAGAGATAAAGAGGACCACCTTCGCAACTACGCCCAATTCAACGACAGGTGAATCAACCTCTATGTTTCTCATGGGCAGGCGATTGCGCACCCGCTTATATTTGTTGACACCTTCTGTTGAAAACTATGTTGAGAATCGCCAATATAGTACCATGCTTCGTTGCACTGCACTTCGCGGCTTCCGTCAATTCAATGTTGCTGATCTAGTTCTGGCTCGTAATTACGAAAAGGGAGGAAAATGGGTGCATGGCGTAGCATCTGAAGTTATTGGTTCTCGCCATGACATTGTCAATGTGTCAGGCAACTTGTGGAAACGACACGTGGATCAACTGCTGAGACGCTGCGTAAAGGTCGTCCCAACGAATGATCCCCCGGTAGACCCACCTGTCGAAATTGCTGCAGATCCAACATTTCCAGTTGCTCGTGTTCCTTTCACAGCAGTGCCGGATGAGCCCCGTTTGACTGGAGAAGATTCGGATCACCTGGAAAAGGCGTCGCTGACCGAATCTGAGCCTGCTACTGAGATTGCTGTGACTACTCAACCAGAGATGCCTATGCCTGCCAATGTTGATGACACCTCTTTAGTTCCACCGAGTTCTTCAAACAAAATTGCGCGAGCCCGGCAAAAACTTTATCCAACCCGGTCAACTCTGAGGCCTCCTAGTTACTTGCAAGATTAGACACGTTAGTGTTAAAAAGGACAATATTGTTACTTGTTGATATTGAGACTTTGCATGATCGAACGTCTTTTGAAAGGAGAAATGTTACATAATGGAATTATTGTTATGCAATCAGTTGCAACTGAGCATGCGTAAAAGGTTGTGGAGGAGTTGTTTTGATTAAAAGAAGTATTGTGATTATTCAATTAACTGCAAATGCTGAGATACAACAGAACGTTTCTTTTGACTGAGTTTGTTCTCAAAAAGCGCAACATCTCTCCTTTAATAAACCCCTTCTTGACACTGAGGGGGTAACACGAAGAGAAATGCGTGTATTGGAATGTTTACGTGGGCTTAAAATGTGTTTCGACGTCAAGGCGATTGCCGTTGATGAAATGTGAACCTTTGAAGACTTCAGTGTCAATGAAAACAATGCTTTTGGGTGACATTGCACAAGTAAACTTGATTGTTGGGTGGAAGGTATTCACCACTCGAAAACACATCTATGCTAGACAACACAATCCTTGCAACCCTCGATGTCTGCTCACTCTACACAAACATCCCTTAAGGAGACTGAAGAGATTCAAATAACTACGAAGAACATCATCAGCCATATCCTCCTATCCCCACAAATATTCTAGGGGAGAGACTGATCCTTAAAGAAAATTCTTCTCAATTCAATGGCAAACACCCGGCGTAGTCAATCGAACGAAGCCGAACCAAAAACCATCGAACCCAATCGTTCGTTTGGTTAACTGAGTCAGGAAGGGGGACTGTTTACGGCTTGTGTTTTGAATCTTTAAATTAAACGTCGCGTACAATTGAAATGATTTTAGTGAAATAAGTGTAAGACAAGTCTGTTTTGGAGTCATTTTTGTCACCAAATGCAAGCACTGTGGGGACTACGATTGGCAAAAAATTCCTCGATTTTACTGAAGAGTGAACCGATACATTTAACAAATCTAGGTTGGTCTACGAAGTCAAGCAAATTAACACTGACATGTCAGTTGTGGTAATAACCACGTGACTCAGAACACCATCGGCCAATGGCTAAGAGAAAGGAGTGCCGAAACAGAATGGTGACCAGGTGACCAAACAAGTAAAGAAGATAGTTAATTGGAAAGCCCCTGGCCCAGATGGATTTCAAGGTTTATTCCTGACGAATTTTCATCATGAATGGAGAGAACTGTGGTTCACTTACAGGACTGTCCCACTACTAATCAAATACCACAGTGGCTTACTAAAGATCGGACAGTACTAGTCATTAAAGATAGAGAGAGCGGGAATATAGCAACACATTTTAGGCCCATAACTTTCCAGCTGCTTTCCACAGGGATATTGAAGATGAGCTTTATGAACACCTGTAAGAACAGAATTTATTGGCTGATGAAACGAATGGGTGTAAATCAAATACAAAAGGAGTAAAACAGGTCCTGGGTGGACAATGAAAAGGCTAATGATATGATCCCACCTTTGTGGATCATCAATTGTTTACGAATATTTGGCGCTGCTGAAAATAATTTGTATTGACCCTTATTTCATGGGTTGTGATGGGAACGTTTAGAGCATATTTTATTCATTTATAGTTTAAACCTCCAGGGAAAGGATGTCAAACAAGTGGACACCCTTATCAAGATTGTTCGAGCATTAACCAAAGACATAAGGGTGGAGTTTGGAATCAGTAAATGCACAGTCCTGGTTATGAAAAGGGGAGAGGTGTCCAAGGTGTAAAACATCGCACAAAAGGCCACAAGAATAATCGCATTCTTTGTCAGATCTTCTGGTGACCATAAGAAAAGACCTTGTTAATTCCACAGGCGTCTTTCCACTACGCATCTCCAATCATGACTTAATATATGTAACATTACGCTTGAAGCTTAAAAGACTTCCACCGAAGAACCTTACAAATAAGAGACTGTAAGAGATTGGGTGAGGACAAAGTAAGATCCGATCTCGAAACGATGCCTTTTCACATCGCTGTAGTTTTCGATGATAAGGACGACTTATTAAGGGCTATGTAGCACTTAGTTAACATTATTCGCAATGATCACGCTCCATCGAAAGAAGTCATTAATACAAGTTCATCTCGGCCTAGGATCACCAACACCTTTCGCTTTAAATCGCAGGTACAGCCTATTCGAGGTGGCATTCTGATACTAATGCCAAGACTTACAAGCCAGCTAGAAATGAGGTTATGTCGGTTCCAAAGCAAGCCAAAGCCACATACTTCTCCAAACTGTTCACAGAAGTCAAGCAAAACTAGCGCAATTTGGAAGTCACTTAAATCTAACAGCGCATCACAAGAGCATCGTTCCTCTCAAAAGAGACTACGGTAATTTAGTACTGACTGACTCATGAGGGGAAAGCCAGTCTGATGAATTCATATTTTGCCATGCCTGAAGAAAAGCTAGCATCGGCACTACCATATATGGTCAACAATCCATCACACATTCTACAAACATGCACACTCACCCTCGGCCTCTTGCAGATTTCTCGATCTCCCAGCACTCAGTGCTTAAAAAAAGCAACACCCTTAAAACCAATAGGTCAACTAGCTCTGAGTACATTCCTTCGAAGCTCTTTAACCTGGCAAGTAATGCTGTAGTTTCATATTTAATTAATCTCTTTCGGTAGACCTGTGAGTTTAATAATATCAATTATCTGCTTGGTGTTCCAAGAATGATTGTGGAAGAAACGAACAAAAATTATACAACTTTGCTTGATTTTTGGTAAATCTAAAAGTTTCAAGTGACATTTACCTTGGCTTAGCAAAAAGCTTAATTTCCTGCTTTAACCGTGCACATGCAAAAAAGCTGAGGTGCTCTTTTTAACTTACTTGTTAGTTTGTGTGTAAATAGCTTCTTTACAAACTAAGGTTAAGTTACCTTAACCATGGTTAGCAATACCCAGAGTAAACCTCTCTCGAGGACCCATGGTTTTAGCCAACATGGTAGAAAAAAACCAAGTGCAGTGGATATGTCTAAAAAACGCTTCCTTGGCTGTTTTTTTCTTTGTATAACTGAAAATTTTGCCACTTTTCGTTTAATTAGTTTTTCTAGAAACAAGTCAGTGGAAAACGCAGCAGAATTCTGTGGGGTGATAGAAGCAATCGTCCCATTTGTCGAAAGCGACGAAGCTTAATCTGTTTTGTATGCGGGGACACTGTATCAAGAACTGGTATTAAATGGTTGGTTGCCTACTGAAAGTGATAATTGGCTTGAATTTTTTTGTTTACAGTGATAGTAGAGAGTATTCAAGAAACACTCATCCCAATTCGTAGCGCTGCAGCTCAGTTTACACTCCACCTAGACACTCCAAATGATACAGGGGATGGTACCGAATTGGATGGCCAACCACGGATAGTATTTCGGAAAATACCTTGGGCACCAGGGCCCAACTACATGCAAATCGAGCGAGATTGGGCGCCAATACGGGGTTTACAAATAGAGTTGAGCTCGCAGTGGCGCCAGTGCGTCATTGCATATTGGTGGATTCATAACTCTTCATAAAGCACTTTGTAGCACGAATTAGGGTATTTTAACTGAACGCTAAATTTTGACAAAGTACATAAATAACCCCTATTTTTGGGTTTTGAAAGCGGCTAAAATAGCGTGAAATAGCCCCTTAAGGTTCCTTTGTATTCTATATAGCTGAGTGTAAAGTTTTTCTTCTGTCGTGACCGCTTAGACCTTTCGCGAATGTCGTCTTGCTACAATTCAAATCAGGGAAATTACACCAAGTACTGGACTGCTGGACCGCTGCCTCAAAAGCGTGGGTGCTCGATCCTCGATCAACACCTTCGACATGGACTGTGAAACAGAAATCGCCGCCGAAAGTACTTAGAATTCAGGCGTTTCTTTTGTTTGCCCACCCAACTTTGCTGACCCAAGACTTGTGTTGCGCGTGAATGTATCTCATGTTATTTGTAAAATTTGGGGTAATTTTCGAGGAAAAATAGCTGGCGAATTTAGCCATCCGCTGCCACTTACGATCTTATTGGAAACTCTGCATTCTGTTACTCTCGAAACAAGGCGCAGAACATGCAGACTACTCTTTGCTGTAGATCATTCAGCTGCAGGCAACTAGTTTGTCCTGGTATTAGTATAAAGCGTATCGCCGATGAGAAGAGAAAATACACAAATAAAAAATGATGTCAGTTTTTGTTTCCGAGAAAAAAAAGCAAACGCGAAGACATAAGAACAACTGCTTAGTAGGTAGATCGATCGCCGGTCCGGGATAAGATTGCATCGTCGCAAAACCTGTACTTAGTTTTTATAATCCGCAGAATTACACTAAAGTGGAATTCTTGATCGAGTAACACATACCACGCTGTTAGGTCTGAGGTGAATGACTAATGGTCAATATTTCTTCTTATCGTGACCACGTTCCAAACTTTTGCGCTTCTCTTCCATTCATTAGACTTCACAATTTCAGCATTCAAAAAAATGGTCTCGAACTTTCATGGAATTTTATGACTATGAAAAAAAAGAAAATGCAGTTTTTTTGTTAATCCGAGTAAAAAAAATGGTTTGCCAAGGTTTAAAATGGAAATTAACAAGTAGGGAAAACAGAATACTGCGAATCGAGCTAAACTAAACACCTCTCTTAGTTTTCAAAGAATTGTCCACTGAAAAAGGGTTACCATGCAAATGTATCATAAAGGAAAATTGCTGTAGTGCTTTTTTTGGGCTGGAAATTCTTTATGCAAAAAGATCTATCATCGTTTAAATCTTATAAACGAAGGGTATTTGTGAATGGAAGTTCCTTCAAGAACGGGGGAAGTAAATGATAAACAGTTGGCGTCGAATGAGTTGATGCGTTCGGCTCCGGATCGAGTGGTCTGGGTTCGTGTTCTAGCCGGGGACATTGTGTTGTGTTTTTGGGCAAGACACTATACTATAACGGTGCCTTTCTCCACCCAGGCACCCAGGTTCATAAATGGGTACCGGCGAATTTAATCCTGGGGGTAACCCTGCAATGGACTGGCATCCCATCCAGAGGGGAGTAGAAATACTCCCAGTCGCTTCATGCTACATAAACCGGAGATAAGCGCCGGCCTGATGGGCCTTCTAGGCTCGTAGCAGACTTTAATGCTAAATGAGTTGATACGGAAAGTCAGAAATTGAACATATTGAAGAGGTTCCTTAGCTGTTGTTATTAAGTTATTAAGAAATTGTGTTGAACGCTGTGAACTCCGCCTTTTCATTGTCTATTTTCATTTTTATTTTCTTTTTTTCAGAAGAAGAACGGCAACGGCTGTGGGAGGGTAAGATGTTTGTAATGCAGCTTCTATAAGAATATGCAAATGACATAAAACCAAAAAGGGTACAATATCTTGTTAAAATACAGTTTAAAGACTCCCTAAGAATGGTACGTCTATAGATCGTTTTCACTGTCACGCAATAAAAAAATAAATCGAAAACCATCCAGTGAAAAAAGTCAAGAATTCGTGATGTTTTAGAAGATAAATGAAGAAGACACTTTTCCAAGTTTTAGGCCTGTGCGTGTCCCCAAACTTCAGATATTCGTCGAAATGTTTCGCAGAAATTTACAGAGCCCAGTATGAAAACGCCAAGTTGGTGTACATCTGTGGTGCAGTAATATGGCGGCCGGAAAATAGTGTCAGCATCTGTTACTTACTTTGGCTATCTAGGCGAGTGATCATCTGTACTGAACAAACAGCTATTTACCTAAGCACTTTTCCTAATGCTTTAAATTCTACAAAGGTTCAAAACCATGAGATAAATATATATTTCTCAATAAACTCGATCGTCGCCTCATGTCAAGCACCACCATAACTCAGAAATTCAAAATGCTCTGGTTTCCAAACGAAGCACGCTATTGTGCTTTTAAATTGCAAATGGATACAAATTTACCGCCTCTTATGCCTGATGAGGATAAAAACTTTCGTGGCTCTTTAGTTTTGGATTTTAGAAAATGATGACGTCACGTGAAAACGATCCATTTAATTTCTCCCAGTCGCTTCATGCTACATAAACCGGAGATAAGCGCCGGCCTGATGGGCCTTCTAGGCTCGTAGCAGACTTTAATGCTAAATGAGTTGATACTGAAAGTCAGAAATTGAACATATTGAAGAGGTTCCTTAGCTGTTGTTATTAAGTTATTAAGAAATTGTGTTGAACGCTGTGAACTCCACCTTTTCATTGTCTATTTTCATTTTTCTTATCTTTTTTTCTGAGGAAGAATTGCAACGGCAATGGGAAGATAAGATAAGATCTTTGTAATGCAGCTTCTATAAGAATATACAAATGACATAAAACCAAAAAGGGTACAATATCTTGTCAAAATACAGTTTAAGGACTCCCTAAGAATGGTACGTCTATTTAATTTCTTCCAAATCATCGCTTACTAAACCGTACGCCCTAATTTTTAAAGAGCTTATTGACACCTTTATTTTTTGGGTTGGTCACGATACCCTATATGTGCATAGTCAAGTACGTGTATAGGCATGCCCCAAAACTCAAAAGAAGGTTAAAGTGCAGACTCAATAAGTGTCTTTTCTACATAATTTTGGATGACTCGTGAGCAACTGTGCTGGAAAATCGGTGGTCATTTGTATGATGTTTTTCTTGTAAAATAATTTTATAAGTTTTTGAGTCAATATGATGGCGATTGAGTTGGGCCGTGGGCTTAAGTTTGATTTTTAGAAATGACTAAATTTGTTGTTGATCAAAGGGCCTTGTTTCTAAAGTCGTTTACTTTTGGATGAGAATTGAGTAAACCAAAAAGGTATCAACTGCCTTGATAAATAATATAACCATAGGAAAGTGAGCATTGTCTCCAAACACACATTGCTCTCTTGCTCAATAATCTTTTTTCGAGAAAATCGGAGGAAACGTGCTCTTGTCAACTAGTTACCCATTTCTTCGATTTTGCAAGCCGTTGGGCTGAGACATACAAATCTAGCATAAGCGTGAGCAAAAAGGGAATGAATGATATTGTGAACTAGGTAACGCAACTGTAAAAACGACCTTGCCTCTACTGTGAATAACACGTCGCAATGACACGGATAAAACGACATAGGTAAAATGACATATGAGCGCCGGTTAAGTCTTTAATACTACTTTTGGAAAAGAAGTCGAAAGGTGCTGTGGAAATATTATATCGCCAGCGCTCATTGTAATTTTACGAATCACATATGTTAGTATTAATATTATTCATGCTACCTCATATACATGTAAAGCTAAATTGGTGTGACAAGTATAGTCTTACTGTCAATAAGGGATAAGGCCATGATAGTGTGCTGTGCAGCTATATAGGCACGCTTAACATGAAGCCTCTAGTCCAAGGCACAAGCGTAAAACTACATTCAAGTTAAGTTATGTTCGCATTCGTTGATGGTAGCAAGAGATCATGGAAAAAAGGGATGTCAGTATGGGAAATGGTGTAAGGCGGATGATGTTTCAGATCATTGAAGTTGTTGCACCATTTCATTACTTGCATGAAAGTTTAATGGTTCAAAAGTGATTTAGAAAAAGTAAAAACAGCTCTTACTCTCTTGTGATCAATTTATGATTACGTGACCATTTGCTATAATCCCACGAATTAACGAGAAACACAGTAAGTGAACATTTTAATATCAGCATTACAATGATGTAGCTTCCGAACGGTTTAGCAAGCGTATGATACTAATTCGGACACTGGGCTCCATCCAGTAGGGTATGACAGCAATGGCTCGCAACAAATCAAGACATAAGGTTTTGCTTGTGGGTCATTCCTGGGCCTTTGTTTTACATTCGCATAGATGCTATTGGTAATGCCTGTTCCACCGTTTGTTTTTGTTATGGAAATTCGCATTGCTTATCCTAGCGATTTGATTGGATGAATTTCAGCTTTGGCGATATTTTCATGTATGAAAATTGTTTCGTGGCACCCAACGCCTGCCGGTTGAATGTGGGCCTTTAAGTTCACATTTGGATGAGCGATTGGACAGTCTGTCGCTCACAATATCGTGAAAGAACTGGACTTCTTGAGAGCCGCGTTATAGCATCCAAAGTATAGGCCGATAGTCGATCTCTTTTTTCGAAAGATGTTAGAACTTTCGCGCGTTTTACCGTGAAAGGGTTGGTTGGGAAAAGAGACGGGTTTTTTGGGAAAAGAGACGGGAAAAGAGACGGCTACTCCTCGTGAGTCCACAACATTTTAACCACTGTGATGACGAATATCGTTGTCGATAAGAGTACAGACAACGCTGAACCACTTTAAGTTTTGTTAAGTTTGCCTCCAACGTTTTTTTTCTCAAATATTGAGTAAGGCTATGGTTGTATTGATTTATCATGACTTTCCAGGAAAGCCTTTAGAGACGAGAAAATAAAAAACTGATCTGCAAAGTGTTACAAATTGATTACAGTTTTTCTGTATTTTTGAAAACATATTTTACGCCACCAATAAGCCAACCCCTCCTTCAGTTCTTCTCAAAATTTTTTAATGAAATATTAGTTTAATAAGATCAACCAAGAGTAATCAGTAACAAAGATATATTTTTTATTTCAATGGTAAGACAAAATATGAAAGCTAACAAACCAGGTAATGTATTTTGAAGTGCGGTTTATAGACGAAATGGAGAAGTGATCCTTGCACTTCTCTGGACGAAATATACATTTCTTTCGTTTATCGAGTCCTTTACGGGAACAATTGAGCCCGAAAAATTGACCCGCTCCCAACTGTGTGGCTTCATAGCTTAGTTATTTGAGCATTGCACCAGCATTGCAGAGGTCATGGGTTTGAATCCCGTTGGAGCCACCTGAAATTTTCAGGTATCTATAAGAGACAATTGCTTAAATTTTCCAGCTAAGTGCGAGGATCACTTCTCTCTTTCATGGAATCAGGTGAGTTCATACTCAAGGCTGGCAATGTGAATGTGCAAAAGTGGTTTTATAGCTGTGTTTTGAGCGTTAACCTTTGTTTTTTCTATTTTCATTTTTTTCAGATGAACAGAGGCAATTGCGGTTGAAAGGTAATATTACAGTAATTTTTTTTCAGATGACAACTGGGAAGAGATATGGAATGGTAATAATACGGTAATTAGGCTATTACTTTAGAAGACACACTGCAAATAATGCGAAACAAGGGGAGCAAAAAATATCCTACTCGGAAAAAATATCCTACCCAACCTCGTTCCCAGGGTCTCTCTTCTCTGCCTCCATTGTCGTTGAGAAAAGACCCTGGTTCACGTTGGTCACGTGTCTTCCAGAATCTGGGAGGTTCACCAAATGTGTGTTAGGGGATGGGTGGCAGAAGGCTTTGTCGACATTTTTGACTGCAGTAGTTTATGTACTACACATATGGAATTAGATGTAAAAGGCAGAAAGGTTTTGGTCAAATCGATCGGACGCCACAGAAAATATACTCGCGTCATTGAGGATTTCACCCGTGTGAAGGTCCGGATCTACGAAGAATGCTAACAGTCTACGACAATTTTAAAGAAAAGAAGATTTGGTCGTGCGAGAAAACAAGCAAAACGTTTATCCATGGGAAACAAACATGTTGAGCGATGAGCCGGTGTGATGTCATTTAAGTTCTTATGTCACGTATCGACCTCAATTTTCGACATTGAAGTTGTCTTGTCTGTCACAAAAGCTCTTGCTTTTAAATTGTCCACCTTTGTGGGAATTCATTTCCTGTGGGAATACAACATCAGCTCTTTTGACTTTTTTGATACTTACATTGTAAGATAAAGATTGCTTATCTAAAAAATGCCTTGTCAAACGAATACGATTTCGCTCAGTTGCGGTATCAAAATATAACGAAAACTCTACCCCGGCCCAGTGAGAAAATATTTGTCGACGAGTGCCACGTGACCAGCGTGAACCAGGGTCTTTTTCTTAACGACAGTGGAGGCAGAGAAGAGAGACCCTGGGAACGAGGTTGTATCCTACCACAATACAAAAAATTACAAACAATGGCTAGTACTTTGTTGTATGCATTATCCAAATGAAGAGTCCCCAATAAAGACTCATTTGGCCCTTACTCCTGTGTTCGTGAGCATCTTGAATTGTTCAAGGAATTATTGTTTACGCGACATTTTTTTTGGTTATGAATAGTCCCTATCCATCTCCTTTATGTTGAATTTCTGTGGCTCTTGTTTCACAACGACACAGTTGGAGTCAAAGATAGTATAAACATAACATCATTAAGAAAAAAAAACTGATCTGCTCCTACTTGCATGTAATTTAGTCAGTAAAATCGTAAATTGGGGGCCCAAATGAACAGAACTCGTCAACCTTTATAAGTCACAGGGTCCTTGAGAGTATCTCCGTGTACTGTCAGCACATATCGCATGATTCATAACGTGTGCAGTCAATGCAGGATTTTTATGCTTCATTTATAAGACTGATATTGTTGGCAAGGCGTTGCTTTTGTGCGAGCTCTGTCTGCTGGGACACAAAATAGTACCACATATGTTTGGGATATTTTGGCAAAGCCCTGTTGGGCTAGACCGTTTATTTAAAATCAGCATGGCAACATAGGAAATACACAAATATAGAAGATATGATCCCAGCAAAGGTGAAGGTACACCCGCCATCCACAAGAAACTAAGAATGGGGAGGGGGGAGGGGAAAATAATCTTAACAATCTTAACCAGTAGAGGAATGTCATATTGGAAAGCAGACCGGGAAAAGTTGTGAACGATCAAAGAGGAAGCTTGTAATTGTCCTAATTCGTCAATAATTGCGTTATAATTAAGTCCACAAGCAAGGGAGCGTCTGACTAGATATCTCTCCTTGCGGAGACAAATGATAGATTAATTCAAGTCAGGTGCTTTGCCGAGATTTTAAACAAATGTCTGTGAGGACACTTGACATTACAAAGATACTTGGCATTACAAATATAGCACCCTAAATACTGGTTAATAACTAAAAAAGAGCAAAAAGACAAACAACAAATGTGTTAAAACCTTCTTAGCACTTACCATTTTGTCATGGTTGATGTTCTTACTCTCAAGATAAGGATGTCATGTTAGGACGCAGTTCATGCAGACTGCACCGTGCTGTAGATCTGTTAATTACAAGCCACAAATTGGTCATGGCATGACTCAAATACACAAACAAAAACTTTATGTCGGTTTTTGCTTTCGATAAATGCAAAAGGCGAAGACATAAACGCAACCGCTTAACTAGATTAATTACCTGGTTAGAGTCCATCGTCACAGTTAGTTTTTATATAATCCGCAGAATTACAGGATCATAAACTGGAATTCTTGAACGAGTAACACATCCTTGGCCGTGAGGTCTAAAATTTGAAAAACTAACCGTATTTCAGTGGAAAATTCTTTCAAAAACGTAGACTGCCTCCATTGGAGAGAATCAGTCCAGCCCTCTTGTTAATTTCCATCTTAAACTTTGGCTTACACTTGCTTACTCGGATAAAAGGCTTTTCGTTTTTTGATCAAGTCCCAGGAAAAGCTAAGCGTGTTTTTTTTTTTAGAATTCTGAAATTGTGAAGTTTAATTAACCCGGAACAATGAAAGAAAAGTACAGGATACTGGAAAAGTTTGGTACGTTGAGAAGGAAAATTGACCATTAAAAGTTATTCTCGGAGCGAAAGTCTAGAACACCTTCGCAAGTAGGAGAAGTGACGTAGTTCTTCTTAAGGGTAGGGATTTGTTTTTTATACAAAAAGATCTACTATCATTTGAATCTTATAAATTAAGGGTATGTTTTAATAAAAAAACCTGGGTTTCTTGAAGGACGGGGGAAGTAAAGCATGGTAAATAGCTAGCGTCAAATGAGTTGATAATGAAGGTCAGCAATTGAACACATTGAAGAGGTGCCTTTGCCGATGTCTTTTAAATATTAACCCGAGACAAGCTAGCCATGAAGAACAACACAGCATAGAAAGAACATTTGGTTACATACAGTACAGTGGTTACTACCCAAGGGGGCAGCAAAATGGCTTTGCATGATTATACCGTTATCTGAATAGGTGATTTTCTTTCCTATATTATTGCAAGTGCTGCTCAAATGTTCTTTCAAAGTAGCTTTGTGTTGGACAGAACAGCTGTGTTTTGATATGAACTGAGTCCGTCCGGGTAGGGAACTGTCTACGGCTGGTGTTTTGAATCTTGCAGGGCTGGCTTTCGATACCCTTTCACCCTTCGTGCAGTTCCAAGTCTCATTTGCGTTGACTTCGAAGGGAAAGTATCACTCACTTTAAATTAATGGCCGCATACAACTAAAATGATTTTAGTGAAATAAGTGAAAGAGAACTCTGTTTGGGAGCCATTTTTGTCACCAAATGCAAGCACTGTGGGCACCGCAGTTGAAAAAAAAATTCCTCAATTTATCTGAAGACTGAACCGATACATCTAACAAAGCTAGGTTGGTCTACGAACTCAAGCATCGTATTCCCGACATCTATAGTTGGGGTAATAACCACATGACTCAGAACACCAAAGTTGATGGCTAAGAGAAACAAAGAACGATGTTGCGGGAGTGCCGAAACGGAAAAGTATTCCGATTAAAAATAGCCGGGTGACCAAACAACTAAAGAAAAATATTTAACTGGAAAGCCCCTGGGCCAGATGGATTTCAAGGTTTTTTGCTAAAGAATCTTACGTCGTGAATGGAGAGAACTGCCGTGCACATCAGGACTGGCTCACTACTAATCAAACACTACAGTGTCTTACTAAAGATCGGACAGTACTAGTCATAAAAGATAGAGAGAAAGGGAATGCAGCAACAAATTTTAGGCCTATAGCTTGTCTGCCGCTTGGAGATAATCTTTATGAACACCTGGAGGAACAGAATGTATTGCCTGATGAAAAGAATGGGTGTGAATGAAACTGCAAAAGGAGAAAAACAGGTCCTGAGATGACATGGGTGGATTACAAAAAGGCAAATGCTATGATCCCGCCTTTGTGGATCATCAAATGTTTACGAATATTTGGATTTTCAATATTTGGATATTCAATATCAATGGCTGGTGGAATTGACATCAGGAGGAAGTACCCTTGGCTCAGTAAGTGTAGAGGAGGAATGTTGCAGGGAGACAGCCCGTCACCTCTGCTAATTGTGGTGACCCTTATTCCGTTGTCGGTGGTGTCAAGGAAGGTTAAATTAAAGCGGGTTATGATCGGAACTTTTAAAAGATATTTTATTTATTAACACTAATCTTGCTATGCATCTCGGGGCTATCGCGCAATGAATCTCGAGATTGCGTGCCTGAGTTCGCCCGATAATAAATGCTATGCCTTGCGGATTGGGTTCTGAGAAATACTCGGCATTTCTTTGGGCCGTCAAGTTACAGTCTGCGGATTGCCGTCGGGCACCGAGCGCCACCGAACGAATGCTCGGCTAATCACATGGGAGAAAAACCCATAATATTCGTTTCTTTGAGTTGTGGCGGATTTGTGTAGTGGTGGATTTTCCTCTGGACTTTTCTGTTGTTTTTCATGGTAAGTATCATTATGAATCGACTTAGATATATTATTGAAAGTTGTCAGAGCTTTCAAACTGTGTTGTTCTCTGGTTTGAGAAACATTTCGCTTTAGATTCTTGGCATTGTCGGTCGAGTTTGGAACGAAGGCAGTCGCATGTTATGTGAATGGCTACCATCACCATCAACTACTACAAGGCGTTTGGCCTTACAAAATCTCCCCTCTTTGGGGCTGCCTGCGTTGATCAGGTCACCTACTTGAGCATTTTCCTTCTCATTGAGAACGACTAGTTTACAGGTTAAACCTCCATGGAAAGGATGACAAACAAGTGGACACCCTTATCAAGATTGTTCGAGTATGAAGCAAACACATAAGGGTGGAGTTTGGAATCAGTAAGTGCGCAGCCCTGGTTATGGAAAGGGGAGAGGTATCCAAGGTGTGAAACATCGTACGAAAGGCCACAAGAATAACATTATCATCGCATTTTTTGTCAGATCTTCTGGTGACCATAACAAAACACCTTGTTAATTC
>NC_090875.1:36193688-36203688 GCF_036669935.1 Montipora foliosa
AAGTCAGAAATTGAACATATTGAAGAGGTTCCTTAGCTGTTGTTATTAAGTTTTTTAAGAAATTGTCTTGAACGCTGTGAACTCCGCCTTTTCATTGTCTATTTTCATTTTTCTTTGCTTTTTTTTCAGAGCAAGAATTTTGGGCACAGCTAACGGCAGGTAAGGCCTTTGTAATGCAGCTTCTATAAGGATATGCACATGACAAAAAAACCAAAAAGGGTACAATCTTATGTTGAAATAAAGTTTAAGGGCTCCCTAAGAATGGTACATCTACTTAAAATCTTTCAAATCATCGCTTAATAAACCTTACGCCCTAATTTTTAAAGAGCTTATTGGACACCTTTATTTTTTGGGTTGGTCACGATACTCTATATATGCATAGTAAAGTACATGTATAGGCATGCCCCAAAACTCAAAAGAAGGTTAAAGTGCGGACTCAATAAGTGTCTTTTCTACATAATTTTGGATGACTCGTGAGCAACAGTGCTGGCAAATCTGTGGTCATTTGTATGATTTTTTTCTTGGAAAATAATTTTATAACTTTTTGAGTCAATATGATGGCGATTGAGTTGGGCCGTGGGCTTAAGTTTGATTTTTAGAAACGACGAAATGTCGGAGTGGATTGTTGGTGATCAAAGGGCCTTGTTTCTAAAGTCGTTTACTTTTGAGTGGGAATTGAGTAAACCAAAAAGGTATCAACTGCCTTGATAAATAATATAACCATAGGAAAGTGAGCATTGTCTCGAAACACACATTGCTCTCTTGCTCAATAATCGTTTTCCGAGAAAAGCGGAGGAAACGTGCTCTTGTCAACTAGTTACTCAGTTCTTCGATTTTACAAGCCGTTGTGCTGAAACATACGAGTCTAGCATAAGCATGAGCAAACAGGGAATGAATGATATTGTGAACTAGGTAACGCAACTGTAAAAACGACCTTGGCTCTACTGTAAAAAACACGTCGCAATGACACGGGAAAAACGACATAAGTAAAATGACATATGAGCGCCGGTTAAGTCTTTAATACTACTTTTGGAAAAGAAGTCGAAAGGTTCTGTGGAAATATTATATCGCCAGCGCTCATTGTAATTTTACGAATCACATAATTATGCTGATAGAGCGGTTTTCAATTGAGTGTCGAAAGTAATTAGCGAATTGCTTTGGTTTATGATTACTTCACTCAGTGATTGGTTCAAAGTTCTCGAGCCACTTTTTCAACCAATCAGAAGTGAAACCAAAACCAATCGTGGTTCGCGCGTGCACATTTTCCCGCGCTTTGTGTCGGCTACGTGTAATTACTTCGAGTTTTGATTGGTTTACTGGATTGTCTCCGTCCTTTTTGATTGGCCAAAGTAATTACTTTGGTTTTGGTTTTGCGGCACTCAATTGAAACTCGCTCTATTAATATTATTCATTCTATCTCATATAAAGCTAAATTGGTATGACAAGTATAGTCCTGGTGCCAATAAGGGATAAGGCCATGATAGTGTGCTGAGCAGCTATATAGACACGCTTAACATGAAGCCTCTAGTCCTAGGCACGAGGGTAAAACTACAAGTTAAGTTATGTTCGCGTCTGTATGGCCCACTTAGTGATAGACAATGGCGTTGATTCGTTGAAGGTAGCAAGAGATCATGGAAAAAAAGGGATGTCAGTATGGGAAATGGTGTAAGGCGAATGATGTTTCAGATCATTGAAGTTGTTGCACCATGTCATTACCTGCATGGAAGTTTAATGGTTCAAAAGTAATTTACAAAAAAAAAAAAAAAACAGCTCTTACTCTCTTGTGATCAATTTATGATTACGTGACCATTTGCTATAATCCCACGAATTAACGAGAAACAGAGTAAGTGAACATTTTAATATCAGCATTACAATGATGTAGCTTCCGAACGGTTTAGCAAGCGTATGATACTAATTGGGACACTGGGCTCCATCCAGTAGGGTATGACAGCAATGGCTCGCAACAAATCAAGACATAAGGTTTTGCTTGTGGGTCATTCCTGGGCCCTTGTTTTACATTCGCATAGATGCTATTGGTAATGCCTGTTCGACCGTTTGTTTTTGTTATGGAAATTCGCATTGCTTATCCTAGCGATTTGATTGGATCAATTTCAGCTTTGGCGGCATTTTCATGTATGAAAATTGTTTCGCGGCACCCAACGCCTGTCGGTTGAATGTGGTCCTTTGAGTTTACGTTTGGATGAGTGATCGGACAGTCTGCCGCTCACAATATCGTGAAAGAACTGGACTTCTTGAGAGCCGCGTTATAGCATTCAAAGTATAGGCCGATAGTCGATCTCTTTTTTCTAAAGATGTTAGAACTTTCGCGCGTTTTACCGTGGAAAGGTTGGTTGGGAAAAGAGACGGTCTTTTTGGGAAAAGAGGCGGGAAAAGAGACGGCTACTCCTCGTGAGTCCACAACATTTTGAACACTGTGACAAGAGTACAGACAACACTAAACCACTTTAAGTTTTGTTAAATTTGCCTCCAACGTTTTTTTTTCAAATATTGAGTAAGGCTATGGTTTTATTGATTTATCGTGACTTTCCAGGAAAGCCTTTAGAGACGAGAAAGTAGAAAACTGATCTGCAAAGTGTAAGAAAAATTGATCACAGTTTGTCTGTATTTTTGGAAACATATTTTATGCTACCAATAAGCCAACCCCTCTTTCAGTTCTTCTTAAAATTCTTTAATGAAATATTAGTTTAATAAGATCAATCGAGAGTAATCAGTAACATACATGTATTTTTTTTATTTCAATAGTAACACGAAATATTGAAGCTACAAACAAACGGCCAGGTAATGTATTTTGAAGTGCGGTTTATTGACGAAATGAGAAGTGATCCTTGCACTTCTCTGGACGATTTATAAATTTCTGTAGTTTATCGAGTCCTTTACGGGAACAATTGATCCCGACAAATTGACCCGCTCCCAACTGTGTGGCTTCATAGCTTAGTTATTTGAGCATTGCACCAGCATCGCAGAGGTCATGGGTTTGAATCCCGTTGGAGCCACCTGAAATTTTCAGGTGTCTATAAGACACAATTGCTTCAATTCCTCAGCTAAGTGCGAGGATTACTTCTCTATTTCATGGTATCAGCTCAGTTGATACTGAAGGCTGGCGATGTGAATGTCCAAAAGTGGTTTATAGCTGTGTTTTGAGCGTTAACCTTAGTCAAGGGAAAGTAGAAAAGTATGGTTAAAAGTACTTGAATGTAAGTTGTTTTTTTTTCTATTTTCCTTTTTTGTTTTTTCAGATAACCCGGTGAAGGTGTGGTTGAAAGGTAATATTACAGTAATTAGGTTATTACTTTAGAAGACACACTGCAAATAATGCGAAACAAGGGGAGCAAAAAATATCCTTCCCGGGGACAATATCCTACCCAACCTCGTTCCCAGGGTCTCTCTTCTCTGCCTCCATTGTCGTTGAGAAAAGACACTGGTTCACGTTGGTCACGTGTCTTCCAGAATCTGGGAGGTTCACCAAATGTGTGTTAGGGGGTGGGTGGCAGTAGGCTTTGTCGACATTGCAATTGATTTTGTAGCCAGATGACCATCGACAAAACCTTTGACCGCAGTAGTTTATGTACTACACATATGGAATTAGACGTAAAACGCAGAAAGGTTGTGGTCAAATCGATCGGACGCCACAGAAAATATACTCGCGTCATTCAAGATTTCACCCGTGTGAAGGTCCGGATCAACGAAGAATGCTAATAGTTTGCGACAATTTTAAAGAAAAGAAGATTTTGTCCTGCGAGAAAACAAGCGAAACGTTTCTCCATGGGAAACAAAGATGTTCAGCGATCAGCCAGTGTGATGTCATTTAAGTTCTTATGTCACGTATCGACCTCAAATCATCAAATCAAACTGTATTAACATGTGCAGGTATTTTCTTTTGGTCTTTGATTTTAGTTTATAAATAGGTAAATAGGTTTTTAATTTATTCATATTTTATTACCAGTGGGATCTTTTTAAATTTTTTTTAATATTATGAATTGTAAAGCACTTTGGTCAATTAGTGGAGTTAGCGCTATATAAATTATGTTAAATTAAATTATCTTTCGAATGTTAAACAACGTGATTCCTAAAGTGGCAATCTTGTACAACGAGTAGACAGTTTTGACTTACGATATTTATATTTCAGCAACTTAGTGCAAATTGTCGATGTCGTTAACATATATATTTTTGCCACTGCACGTGCACAGGGCTTTAATAGCGTGTATATTTTTAGCCCCGGTAGAATAGAAGATGCAGTTTATCAACCAAACGTAGAGTTTGGTGTATTCTTTTATGTTAGTGTATGTTCTGGAGAAGCAACTTTAGCTACTAACGAAATCAATTTTTGTGAACGTCAATTGCCGCTCGATATTGAAGTTGTCGTGTCGGTCACAAAAGTTCTTGCTTTTAGGTTGACAGCTTTTGTGGGAATTCATCTCCTTTTTGATACTTGCATTGTAAGATAAAGATTGCTTATTAAAAAAATGCCTTGTCAAACGAATACGCTTTCGCCCAGTTGCGGTATCAAAATATAGCGAAAACTCTACCCCGGCCCAGTGAGAAAATGTTTGTCGACGAGTGCCACGTGACCAGCATGAACCAGGGTCTTTTTCTTAACGAGAATAGAGGTAGGGAAGAGAGACCCTGGGAACGAAGTTGTATCCTACCACAATACAAAAATGTACAAACAATGGCTAGTACTTTTCTGTATGCATTATCCCCACCAAAGACTCGACCCATTTGGCCCTTACTCCTCTGTTCGTAAGCATCTTGAATTGTTCAAGGAATTATCGTTTACACGACATTTTTTGCGGTTATGAATAGTCCCTATCCATCTCCTTTATGTTGAATTTCTCTTGCTCTTGTTTCACAACGACACAGTTGGAGTCAAAGATAGTATAAACAAAACATTATTACGAAAAAAAAAACTGATCTGCTCCTACTTGCATGTAATTTAGTCAATAAAATCGTATATATAAATTGGGGTCCCAAATTAACAGAACTCGTCAACCTTTATAAGTCACAGGGTCCTTGAGAGTATCTCCGAGCACTGTCAGCACATATCGCATGATTCATAAAGTCTACAATCAATGCAGGATTTTTATGCTTCATGCTTCATTTATGAGACTGATATTGTTAGCAAGGCGTTGCTTTTGTGCGAGCTCTGTTTGCTGGGGCACAAAATAGTACCACATATGTTTGGGATATTTTGGCCAAGTCCTGTTGGGCTAGACTGTTCACTTAAAATCAGCATGGCAACCTAAGAAATACACAAATATAGAAGATATGATCCCAGCATAGGTGAGGGCACACCCGCCATCCACAAGAAACTAAGAATAGGGAGGGAGGAGGGGAAAATAATCTTAACTGTCTCGAATTAGTTAGTGAAAGAGGCCCTACGCCTAGTTTCTGCACTGGATAAGATCTACAGAAATTTCCAGATGACAGGAATGCGCCAACTGCATCATGGCAAATATATAACTAAGCCTGTCACACCCAGCATAAATCCATTTATTTCCTCTGGGCCTGATAAATTCCATTTTTTTTGCCGGAAAAAGTGTTACACACAATTTTAACCAGTCGAGGAATGTCATGTTGGAAAGCAGACCGGGAAAGGTTGTGAATGATCAAGGAGCAAGCTTATAATTCTCCTGATTCGTCAATAATTGCGTTATAATTAAGTCGACAAGCAAGGGAGCGTCTGACCAGATATCACTCCTTGCCGAGACAAGTGATAGATTAATTCACGTCAAGTGTTTTGCCCAGATTTTAAACAAATGTCTATAAGGACACTTGACATTACAAAGACACTTGGCATTACAATTAAAATAAGAAAATAACTAAAAAAAAAGAAAAACAACAAAATGTGTTAAAACCTTCTTAGCACTTACCATTTTGTCAGTGGTTGATGTTGTCACTCTCAAGATAAGGAAGTCATACTAGGACGCAGTTCATGCAGACTGCACCGTGCTGCAGATCTGTTAATTACAAGCCACAAATTGGTCATGGTATGACCAAGCTAATCTTCGATGAGAAGACAAACACACAAACAAAAACTTTCTGTCGGTTTTTGCTTTCGATAAATGCAAAAGGCGAAGACATAAACGCAACCTCTTAACTAAATTAATTACCTGGTTAGAGTCCATCGTTAGTTTTTATAATCCGCAGAATTACAGGATCATAAACTGGAATTCTTGAACGAGTAACACATCCTTGGCCGTGAGGTCTGAAATTTGAAAGACTAAACGTATTTCAGTGGAAAATTCTTTCAAAAACGTAGACTGGCTCCATTCGGGACAATTAGTTTGGACCTCCTGTTACTTTCCATCTTAAACTTTGACTTACATTTGCTTACGCGGATGAAAGACTTTTTGTTAATTGACCAAGTCCCAGGAAAATCTAAGAAGAATTTTTTTTAGAATGCTGAAATTGTGAAGTTTAATTAACTCGGAAGAATGAAAGAAAAGTGCAGGATACTGGAAAAAATTTGGTACGTTGAGAAGGAAATTTGACCATTAAAAGTTATTCTAGGAGCGAAATGCTAGAAAACCTTCGCAAACAGTAGTTCGTAGTTTTACTTTTGGGTAGGGAATTTTTTTTTTTATACAAAAAGATCTACTATCGTTTGCATGTTATAAATTAAGGGTATGTTTTAATATAAAAACCTGTGTTCCTTGAAGGACGGAGGAAGTAAATCATGGTAAATAGTTAGCGTCAAATGAGTTGATAATGAAGGTCAGCAATTGAACACATTAAAGAGGTTCCTGAGCTGATGTCTTTTAAATGTTAACCCTAGAGAAGCTAACCATGTAGAACAACACAACACAGAAAGAACTTTTGGTTACATACAGTACAGTGGTTACTACCCAAGGAGGGAGCAAAATGGCTTTGCACGATTATACCGCTATCTGAATAGGTGATTTTCTTTCCTATATTATAGCAAGTGCCGCTCAAAGGTTCTTTCAAAGTAGCTTTGTGTTGGACATAACAGCTGTGTTTTGATGTGAACTGAGTCCGTCCGGGTAGGGGACTGCCTACGGCTGGTGTTTTGCTGGCTTTCGATACCCCTTGACCCTTCGTGGAGTTCAAAGTCTCATTTGCGTTGACTTGGAAGGGAAAGTATCACTCACTTAAATTAATGGCCGCATACAACTAAAATGATTTTAGTGAAATAAGTGTAAGACAAGTCTGTTTGGGAGCCATTTTTGTCACCAAATGCAAGCACTGTGGGGACCGCGGTGGGAAAAAAAAATCCTTAATTTATCTGAAGACTGAAGCGATACATCTAACAAAGCTAGGTTGGACTACGAACTCAAGCATCGTATTACCGACATTTATAGTTGAGGTAATAGCCACATGACTCAGAACACCAAAGTTGAATGGCTAAGAGAAACAAAAAATTATGTTGCGGGAGTGCCGAAACGGAACAGTAATCCGATTAAAAACAGCAAGGTGACCAAACAACTAAAGAAAAATATTTAACTGGAATGCCCCTGGGCCAGATGGATTTCAAGGTTTTTTGCTGAAAATATTTATTTCGTAAATGGAGAGAGCTGCCGTGCACTTCAGGATTGGCTCACCACTAAGCAAATGCTACAGTGGCTTACTAAAGATTGGACAGTAAAAAAAGAATACAGCAACAACGTTTAGGCCCATAACATTAAAGATAGAGAGAAAGGAAAGGAAATGCAGCAACAAATTTTAGGCCCATAACTTGCCTGCCGCTTGGAGATGAACTTTATGAACACCTGGAGGAACAGAATTTACTGCCTGATAAAAAGAATGGGTATGAATTAAAATGCAAAAGAAGAAAAACCAGGTCCTGAGATGACTTGGGTGGACAACAAAAAGACAAATGCTATGATCCCACCTTTGTGGATCATCAAATGTTTACGAATATTTGGCGCTGCTGAAAATATGCTGTCGTTGTTTGAAAAAGTATGAATCAATGACT
Organism: Montipora foliosa; assembly: GCF_036669935.1. Lineage (NCBI taxonomy): Eukaryota > Metazoa > Cnidaria > Anthozoa > Scleractinia > Acroporidae > Montipora > Montipora foliosa. The sequence continues at coordinate 36,201,643 of NC_090875.1, forward strand.
GGGGGAATTGACATCAGGAGGAAGTACCTTTGGCTCAGCAAGTGTAGGAGAAGAATGTTCCAGGGAGACAGCCGGTCACCGCTGCTAATTGTGCTGACCCTTATTCCGTTCTCGGTGGTGTTAAGGAAGGCTAAATTAAACCGGGTTATTCAATGGTCGAGCGAGAGCAGCGAGCGAGAGCAACACTAATCTTGCAATGCATCTCGGGGCTATCGCGCAATGAATCTCGAGATTGCATGCCTGAGTTCGCCCGATTATACTTGCTATGCCTTGCGGATTGGGTTCTGAGGTACACTCGGCATTTCTTCGGGTCGTCGAGTTACAGTCTTCAGATTGCCGTCGGACACCGAACGCCACCGAACGAATGCTCGGTTAATCGCATGGCAGAAAAAACAGTAACACTCGTTTCTTTGAGATGTGGCGGATTTTCCTGTGGATTTTCCTGTTGTTTTCACGGTAAGTATCATTATGAATCGACTTAGATATATTATTGAAAGTTGTCAGAGCTTTCAAACTGTGTTGTTCTCTTGTTTGAGAAACATGTCGCTTCAGATTCTTGGCATTGTCGGTCGAGTTTGGAACGACGGCAGTCGCATGTTATGTCAATGGCTACCATCACCATCAACTACTACAAGGCGTTTGGCCTTAAAACAAAATCTCCCCTCTTTGGGGCTGCCTGCATTGATCAGGTCTCCTCCTACTCGAGCATTCCCCTTCTCTTTCAGAACGACTAGTTTATAGGTTAAACCTCCATGGAAAGGATGACAAACAAGTGGACACTCTTATCAAGATTGTTTGAGTATTAAGCAAAGACAGAAGGGTGGAGTTTGGAATCAGTAAATGCGCAGACCCGGTTATGAAAAGGGGAGAGGTATCCAAGGTGTGAAAAATCGTACGAAAGGCCACAAGAGTAACATTATCATCGCATTCTTTGTCAGATCTTCTGGTGACCTTAACAAAACACCTGGTTAATTCCATCTCCAATCATGGCTTAATATATTTAACATTACGCTTGAAGCTCAAAAGACTGCCACCAAAGAACCTTAGAAATAAAAGACCATAAGAGATTGGGTGAGGACAAAGTTAGATCCGATGTCGAAACGATGCCTTTTCACATCGGTGTAGTCTTCGATGACAAGGACGATTTGTTAAGGGCTTGGCAGCACTTAGTTAACATTATATGCAATGATTACGTGCCATCGAAAGAAGTGAGTAATAGAAGTTCATCTCGGCCTACGATCACCAACACCTTTCGATTTAAATCGCAGGTACAGCCTATTCAAGGTGGCGGTTTGATTTTAGTGCCCAAACTTACAAGCAAGCTAGAAATGAGGTTATGTTGGTTCCAAAGCAAGCCAAAGCCGCATACTTCTCCAAACTGTTCAAAGAAGTCAAGCAAAACTAGTGCAATTTGGAAGTTACTTAAATCCAACAGCGCATCACAAGAGCATCGTTTCTCTCAAGAGACTACGGTAATTTAGTACTGACTTATGAAGGGAAAGCCAGTCTGATGAATTCATATTTTGCCATGACTGAAGAAAAGCTAGCATCGGCACTGCCATATATGGTCAACAATCCATCACACATTCTACAAACATGCACACTCACCCTTGGTCTCTTGCAGATTTCTCGATCTCCCAGCAACCAGTGCTTTAAAAAAAGCAATACCCTTAAAACCAATAGGTCAACTAGCTCTGAGTACATTCCTTCGAAGGTCTTTAACCTGGCGAGTAATGCTATAGTTTCATATTTGATTAATCTCTTTCAGTAGACTTGTGAGCCTAATAATATCAATTCTCTGCTCGGAAGATAGCAAAGTTCACACCGGTCTCTACGCTCTTTTTTCCAAGAATGATTGTGGATGAAACGATCAAAATTTATACAACGTTACTTTGCTTGAGTTTTGGTAAATCTCAATCAAGTGATATTTACCTTGGCTTAGCAAAAAGCTTAATTTCCTGCTTTAAACGTGCACATGCAAAAAAGCTGAGGTGCTCTTGTTAACTCAGTTAGTAGTTTGTGCGTAAAGAGCTTCTTTACAAACCA